>NW_026735473.1:0-125269 GCF_949786415.1 Peromyscus eremicus | reverse complement strand
GAAACCCAGTAGAGTAGAAGAGTGCTCTTTTCTCAAAAGCAGAGTGTGTTTCTTGTAATGCGAGCTAGCGTTTGTTTCCCAATCCTAAATGGAGTTGAATCACATCCAGGTTCTGGTCCTACGAGCAAGAGTTGTTTTCTGGTAAGAAGAGTCACTATTGCGCTCCCTTTGCCATACACAGTGCAAATAACACTCGCGTCTGTTCCAGCAAGTACATTGTATTGGACTGAAGAGGAGCTACTGTTCTTGTCAGTTAACGAAGCAGAATTGAACTAGATATGGCCCGTGTGTGTAGGAAGCACAGTTCTTTTGTTCTGAGCAAGGTCACTGTTCTGGCCCTATTGGAAACACAGTAGAGTAGAAGAGTGCTCTTTTCTCAAAAGCAGAGCGTGTTTCTTATATGGCGAGCTAGCGTTTGTTTCCCAGTCCTAAGTGGATTGAAACAAATGCAGTTTCTGGTCCTACGAGCAAGAGTTGTTTTCTGGTAAGGAAAGTCAATATTGCGCTCCCATTGCCATACACAGTGCAAATAGCACTCGCTTCTGTTCCCAGCAAGTACAGTGTATTGCACTGAAGCGAGCTACTGTTCTTGTCAGTTTCATAAGCAGAGTTGAACTAGATATGGCCCATGTGTGTAGGAAGCACAATTCTTTTGTTTTGAGCAAGCTCACTGTTTGGACCCCATAGGAAACACAGTAGAGAAGATGTGTGCCCTATTCTCAAAAGCAGAGCGTGTTTCTTGTAAGGCGAGCTAGCGTTTGTTTTCCAGTCCTAATTGGATTGAATCAAATGCAGTTTCTGGTCCTAAGAGCAAGAGTTGTTTACTGGTAAGAAGAGTCACTATTGCGCTCCTTTTGCCATACACAGTGCAAATAACACTCGCGTCTGTTCCAGCAAGTACAGTATATTGGACTGAAGAGGAGCTACTGTTCTTGTCAGTTTCCTAAGCAGAGTTGAACTAGATATGGCCCGTGTGTGTAGGAAGCACAGTTCTTTTGTTCTGAGCAAGCTCACTGTTCGGACCACATAGAAAACACAGTAGAGTAGATGAGTGCTCTTTTCTCAAAAGCAGAGTGTGTTTCTTGTAAGGCGAGCTAGCGTTTGTTTCCCAGTCCTAAATGGAGTTGAATCACATGCAGTTTTTGGTCCTACGAGCAAGAGTTGTTTTCTGGTAAGGAAAGTCACTATTGCGCTCCCATTGCCATACACAGTGCAAATAGCACTCGCGTCTGTTCCCAGCAAGTACAGTGTATTGGACTGAAGCGGAGCTACTGTTCTTGTCAGTTTCCTAAGCAGAGTTGAACTAGATATGACCCGTGTGTGTAGGAAGCACAGTTCTTTTGTTTTGAGCAAGCTCACTGTTTGGACCCCATAGGAAACACAGTAGAGAAGATGTGTGCCCTATTCTCAAAAGCAGAGCGTGTTTCTTGTAAGGCGAGCTAGCGTTTGTTTCCCAGTCCTAAGTGGATTGAGTCAAATACAGTTTCTGGTCCTAAGAGCAAGAGTTGTTTTCTGGTAAGAAGGGTCACTGTTGTGCTCCCATTGCTGTGCACAGTGCAAATAGCACTCGCGTCTGTTCCCAGCAAGTACAGTGTATTGGACTGAAGAGGAGCTACTGTTCTCGTCAGTTTCCTAAGCTGGGTTGAACTAGATATGGCCCGTGTGTGTAGAAAGCACAGTTCTTTTGTTCTGAGCAAGCTCACTCTTCTGGCCCTATAGGAAACACAGTAGAGTAGAAGAGTGCTCTTTTCTCAAAAGCAGAGTGTGTTTCTTGTAAGGCGACATAGCATTTGTTTCCCAGTCCTAAATGGAGTTGAATCACATGCAGTTTCTGGTCCTACGAGCAAGAGTCGTTTTCTGGTAAAAAGAGTCACTATTTCGCTCCCAATGCCGTACACAGTGCAAATAGCACTCGCGTCGTTTCTCAGCAAGTACAGTGTATTGGACTGAAGAGGATCTACTGTTCTTGTCAGTTTCCTAAGCAGAATTGAACTAGATATGGCCCGTATGTGTAGGAAGCACAGTTCTTTTGTTCTCAGCAAGCTCACTGTTCGGACCCCATAGGAAACACAGTAGAGTAGAAGAGTGCTCTTTTCTCAAAAGCAGAGTGTGTTTCTTGTAAGGCGAGCTAGCGTTTGTTTCCCAGTCCTAAATGGAGTTGAATCACATGCAGTTTCTGGTCCTACGAGCAAGAGTTGTTTTCTGGTAAGAAGAGTCACTATTGCGCTCCCATTGCCATACACAGTGCAAATAGCACTGGCGTCTGTACCCAGCAAGTACAGCGTATTGGACTGAAGAGGATCTTCTGTTCTTTTCAGTTTCCTAAGCAGAGTTGAACTAGATATGGCCCGTGTGTGTAGGAAGCACAGTTCTTTTGTTCTGAGCAAGCTCACATTTCGAACCCCATAGGAAACACAGTAGAGTAGAAGAGTGCATTTTTCTCAAAAGCAGAGTGTGTTTCTTGTAAGGCGAGCTAGCATTTGTTTCCCAGTCGTAAAAGGAGTTGAATCACATGCAGTTTCTGGTCCTACGAGCAAGAGTTTTTTCTGGTAATAAGAGTCACTATTGCGCACCCATTGTCATACTCAGGGCAAATAGCACTGGCCTCTGTTCCCAGCATGTACAGTGTATTGGACTAAAGAGGATCTACTGTTCTTTTCAGGTTCCTAAGCAGAGTTGAACTAGATATGACCCGTGTGTGTAGGAAGCACAGTTCTTTTGTTCTGAGCAAGCACACTGTTTGGACCCCATAGGAAACACAGTAGAGTAGATGTGTGCCCTATTCTCAAAAGCAGAGCGTGTTTCTTGTAAGGCGAGCTAGCGTTTGTTTCCCAGTCCTAAGTGGATTGAATCAAATGCAGTTTCTGGTCCTAAGAGCAAAAGTTGTTTTCTGGTAAGAAGGGTCACTATTGTGCTCCCATTGCTGTGCAAGGTGCAAATAGCACTCGCGTCTGTTCCCAGCAAGTAAAGTGTATTGGACTGAAGAGGAGCTACTGTTCTCGTCAGTTTCCTAAGCAGAGTAGAACTAGATATGGCCCGTGTGTGTAGGAAGCACAGTTCTTTTGTTCTGAGCAAGCTCACTGTTCTGGCCCTATAGGAAACACAGTAGAGTAGAAGAGTGCTCTTTTCTCAAAAGCAGAGTGTGTTTCTAGTGAGGCGAGCTAGCGTTTGTTTCCCAGTCCTAAATGGTGTTGAATCACATGCAGTACTGGTCCTACGAGCAAGAGTTGTTTTCTGGTAAGAAGAGTCACTATTGCGCTCCCATTGCCATACACAATGCAAATAGCACTTGCGTCTGTACCCAGCATGTACAGCGTATTGGACTGAAGAGGATCTTCTGTTTTTTTCAGTTTCCTAAGCAGAGTTGAACTAGATATGGCCCGTGTGTGTAGGAAGCACAGTTCTTTTGTTCTGAGCAAGCTCACATTTCGAACCCCATAGGAAACACAGTAGAGTAGAAGAGTGCATTTTTCTCAAAAGCAGAGTGTGTTTCTTGTAAGGCGAGCTAGCGTTTGTTTCCCAGTCGTAAAAGGAGTTGAATCACATTTAGATTCTGGTCCTACGAGCAAGAGTTTTTTCTGGTAATAAGAGTCACTATTGTGCTCCCATTGTCATACTCAGGGCAAATAGCACTGGCCTCTGTTCCCAGCATGTACAGTGTATTGGACTAAAGAGGATCTACTGTTCTTGTCAGGTTCCTAAGCAGAGTTGAACTAGATATGGCTCATGTGTGTAGGAAGCACAGTTCTTTTGTACTCAGCAAGCTCACTGTTCTGGCCCTATTGGAAACACAGTAGATTAGAAGAGTGCTCTTTCCTCCAAAGCAGAGTGTGTTTCTTGTAAGGCCAGCTAGAGTTTGTTTCCCAGTATTAAATGGAGTTGAATCACATGCAGTTTCCGTTCCTATGAGCAAGAGTTGTTTTCTGGTAAGGAAAGTCACTATTGTGCTCCCATTGCCAAACACAGTGCAAATAGCACTCGCGTCTGTTCCCAGCAAGTACAGTGTATTGGACTGAAGAGGAGCTACTGTTCTTGTCAGTTTCTTAAGCAGAATTGAACTAGATATGGCCCGTGTGTGTAGGAAGCACAGTTCTTTTGTTCTGAGCAAGCTCACTGTTTGGACCCCATAGGAAACCCAGTAGAGTAGAAGAGTGCTCTTTTCTCAAAAGCAGAGTGTGTTTCTTGTAATGCGAGCTAGCGTTTGTTTCCCAATCCTAAATGGAGTTGAATCACATCCAGGTTCTGGTCCTACGAGCAAGAGTTGTTTTCTGGTAAGAAGAGTCACTATTGCGCTCCCTTTGCCATACACAGTGCAAATAACACTCGCGTCTGTTCCAGCAAGTACATTGTATTGGACTGAAGAGGAGCTACTGTTCTTGTCAGTTAACGAAGCAGAATTGAACTAGATATGGCCCGTGTGTGTAGGAAGCACAGTTCTTTTGTTCTGAGCAAGGTCACTGTTCTGGCCCTATTGGAAACACAGTAGAGTAGAAGAGTGCTCTTTTCTCAAAAGCAGAGCGTGTTTCTTATATGGCGAGCTAGCGTTTGTTTCCCAGTCCTAAGTGGATTGAAACAAATGCAGTTTCTGGTCCTACGAGCAAGAGTTGTTTTCTGGTAAGAAGAGTCACTATTGCGCTCCCTTTGCCATACACAGTGCAAATAGCACTGGCGTCTGTTCCCAGCAAGTACAGTGTATTGGACTGAAGAGGAGCTACTGTTCTTGTCAGTTTCCTAAGCAGAGTTCAACTAGATATGGCCCATGTGTGTAGGAAGCACAGTTCTTTTGTACTCAGCAAGCTCACTGTTCTGGCCCTATAGGAAACACAGTAGAGTAGAATTGTGTTCTTTCCTCAAAAGCAGAGAGTGTTTTTTGTAAGGCGAGCTAGCGTTTGTTTCCCAGTCCTAAATGGAGTTGAATCACATGCAGTTTTTGGTCATACGAGCAAGAGTTGTTTTCTGGTAAGAAAAGTCAATATTGTGCTCCCATTGCCATTCACAGTGCAAATAGCACTCGCGTCTGTTCCCAGCAAGTACAGTGTATGGGACTGATGAGGAGCTACTGTTCTTGTCAGTTTCCTAAGCACAGTTGAACTAGATATGATCCGTGTGTGTAGGAAGCACAATTCTTTTGTTCTGAGCAAGCTCACTGTTTGGACCCCACAGGAAACACTGTAGAGAAGATGTGTGCCCTATTCTCAAAAGCAGAGCATGTTTCTTGTAAGGCGAGCTAGCGTTTGTTTCCCAGTCCTAAGTGGATTGATTCAAATGCAGTTTCTGGTACTAAGAGCAAGAGTTGTTTTCTGGTAAGAAGAGTCACTATTGTGCTCCCTTTGCCATACACAGTGCAAATATCACTCGCGTCTGTTCCAGCAAGTACAGTGTATTGGACTGAAGAGGAGCTACTGTTCTTATCAGTTAACGAAGCAGAATTGAACTAGATATGACCCGTGTGTGTAGGAAGCACAGTTCTTTTGTTCTGAGCAAGGTCACTGTTCTGGCCCTATTGGAAACACAGTAGAGTAGAAGAGTGCTCTTTTCTCAAAAGCAGAGCGTGTTTCTTGTAAGGCGAGCTAGCGTTTGTTTCCCAGTCCTAAGTGGATTGAAACAAATGCAGTTTCTGGTACTAAGAGCAAGAGTTGTTTTCTGGTAAGAAGAGTCACTATTGCAATCCCATTGCCATACACAGTACAAATAGCACTCGCGTCGGTTTCCAGCAAGTACAGTGTATTGGACTGAAGAGGAGCTACTGTTCTTGTCAGTTTCCTAAGCAGAGTTGAACTAGATACGATCCGTGAGTGTAGGAAGCACAATTATTTTGTTTTGAGCAAGCTCACTGTTTGGACCCCATAGGAAACACAGTAGAGAAGATGTGTGCCCTATTCTCAAAAGCAGAGGGTGTTTCTTGTAAGGCGAGCTAGCGATCGTTTCCCAGTCCTAAGTGGATTGATTCAAATGCCGTTTCTGGTCCTAAGAGCAAGAGCTGTTTTCTGGTAAGAGGAGTCACTATTGTGCTCCCATTGTCATACACAGTGCAAATAGCACTTTCGTCTGTTCCCAGCAAGTACAGTGTATTTGACTGAAGAGGATCTACTGTTCTTGTCAGGTTCCTAAGCAGAGTTGAACTAGATATGGCCCATGTGTGTAGGAAGCACAGTTCTTTTGTACTCAGCAAGCTCACTGTTCTGGCCCTATAGGAAACACAGTAGATTAGAAGAGTGCTCTTTCCTCCAAAGCAGAGTGTGTTTCTTGTAAGGCCAGCTAGAGTTTGTTTCCCAGTCCTAAATGGAGTTGAATCACATGCAGTTTCCGTTCCTATGAGCAAGAGTTGGTTTCTGGTAAGGAAAGTCACTATTGCGCTCCCATTGCCAAACACAGTACAAATAGCCCTCGCGTCTGTTCCCAGCAAGTACAGTGTATTGGACTGAAGAGGAGCTACTGTTCTTGTCAGTTTCCTAAGCAAATTTGAACTAGATATGGCCCGTGTGTGTAGGAAGCACAGTTCTTTTGTTCTGAGCAAGCTCACTGTTTGGATCCCATAGGAAACACAGTAGAGTAGAAGAGTGCTCTTTTCTCAAAAGCAGAGTGTGTTTCTTGTAAGGCGAGCTAGCGTTTGTTTCCCAATCCTAAATGGAGTTGAATCACATCCAGGTTCTGGTCCTACGAGCAAGAGTTGTTTTCTGGTAAGAAGAGTCACTATTGCGCTCCCTTTGCCATACACAGTGCAAATAGCCCTCGCGTCTGTTCGCAGCAAGTACAATGTATTGGACTGAAGAGGAGCTACTGTTCTTGTCAGTTTCCTAAGCAGAGTTGAACTAGATATGGCCCGTGTGTGTAGGAAGCACAGTTCTTTTGTTCTGAGCAAGCTCACTGTTTGGACCCCATAGGAAACACAGTAGAGTAGAAGAGTGCTGTTTTCTCAAAAGCAGAGTGTGTTTCTTGTAAGGCGAGCTAGCGTTTGTTACCCAGTCCTAAATGGAGTTGAATCACATGCAGTTTCTGGTCCTACGAGCAAGAGTTGTTTCCTGGTAAGAAGAGTCCCCATTGCGCTCCCATTGCCATACACAGTGCAAATAGCCCTGGCGTCTGTTCCCAGCATGTACAGCGTATTGGACTGAAGAGGATGTTCTGTTCTTTTCAGTTTCCTAAGCAGAGTTGAACTAGATAAGGCCCGTGTGTGTAGGAAGCACAGTTCTTTTCTTCTGAGCAAGCTCACATTTCGAACCCCTAGGAAACACAGTAGAGTAGAAGAGTGCATTTTTCTCAAAAGCAGATTGTGTTTCTTGTAAGGTGAGCTAGCGTTTGTTTCCCAGTCCTAAATGGAGTTGAATCACATGCAGTTTCTGGTCCTACGAGCATGAGTTTTTTCTGGTAAGAAGAGTCACTATTGCGCTCCCATTGTCATACTCAGGGCAAATAGCACTGGCCTCTGTTTCCAGCATGTACAGTGTATTGGACTAAAGAGGATCTACTGTTCTTGTCAGGTTCCTAAGCAGAGTTGAACTAGATATGGCCCATGTGTGTAGGAAGCACAGTTCTTTTGTTATCAGCAAGCTCAATGTTCTGGCCCTATAGGAAACACAGTAGATTAGAAGAGTGCTCTTTCCTCCAAAGCAGAGTGTGTTTCTTGTAATGCGAGCTAGTGTTTGTTTCCCAATCCTAAATGGAGTTGAAATACACATGCATTTTCTGGTCCTACGAGCAAGAATTGTTTTCTGTTAAGAAGAGTCACTATTGTGCTCCCTTTGCCATACACAGTGCAAATAGCCCTCGCGTCTGTTCCCAGTAAGTACAGTGTATTGGACTGAAGAGGATCTACTGTTCTTGTCAGGTTCCTAAGCAGAGTTGAACTAGATATGGCCCATGTGTGTAGGAAGCACAGTTCTTTTGTACTCAGCAAGCTCACTGTTCTGGCCCTATAGGAAACACAGTAGATTAGAAGTGTTCTCTTTCCTCCAAAGCAGAGTGTGTTTCTTGTAAGGCCAGCTAGAGTTTGTTTCCCAGTCCTAAATGGAGTTGAATCACATGCAGTTTCCGTTCCTATAAGCAAGAGTTGTTTTCTGGTAAGGAAAGTAAACTATTGCGCTCCCATTGCCAAACACAGTGCAAATAGCCCTAGCGTCTGTTCCCAGCAAGTACAGTGTATTGGACAGAAGAGGAGCTACTGTTCTTGTCAGTTTCCTAAGCAGAATTGAACTAGATATGGCCCGTGTGTGTAGGAAGCACAGTTCTTTTGTTCTGAGCAAGCTCACTGTTTGGACCCCATAGGAAACACAGTAGAGTAGAAGAGTGCTGTTTTCTCAAAAGCAGAGTGTGTTTCTTGTAAGGCGAGCTAGCGTTTGTTACCCAGTCCTAAATGGAGTTGAATCACATGCATTTTCTGGTCCTACGAGCAAGAGTTGTTTTCTGTTAAGAAGAGTCACTATTGTGCTCCCTTTGCCATACACAGTGCAAATAGCCCTCGCGTCTGTTCCCAGTAAGTACAGTGTATTGGACTGAAGAGGAGCTACTCTCTTGTCAGTTTCCTAAGCAGAGTTGAACTAGATATGGCCCATGTGTGTAGGAAGCACAGTTCTTTTGTACTCAGCAAGCTCACTGTTCTGGCCCTATAGGAAACACAGTAGATTAGAAGAGTGCTCTTTCCTCCAAAGCAGAGTGTGTTTCTTGTAAGGCCAGCTAGAGTTTGTTTCCCAGTCCTAAATGGAGTTGAATCACATGCAGTTTCCGTTCCTATGAGCAAGAGTTGTTTACTGGTAAGGAAAGTCACTATTGCGCTCCCATTGCCAAACACAGTACAAATAGCCCTCGCGTCTGTTCCCAGCAAGTACAGTGTATTGGACTGAAGAGGAGCTACTGTTCTTGTCAGTTTCCTAAGCAGAATTGAACTACATATGGCCCGTGTGTGTAGGAAGCACAGTTCTTTTGTTCTGAGCAAGCTCACTGTTTGGAACCCATAGGAAACACAGTAGAGTAGAAGAGTGCTCTTTTCTCAAAAGTAGAGTGTGTTTCTTGTAAGGCGAGCTAGCGTTTGTTTCCCAGTCCTAAGTGGATTGATTCAAATGCCGTTTCTGGTCCTAAGAGCAAGAGTTGTTTTCTGGTAAGAGGAGTCACTATTGTGCTCCCATTGTCATACACAGGGCAAATAGCCCTCGAGTCTGTTCCCAGCAAGTACAGTGTATTTGACTGAAGAGGAGCTACTGTTTTTGTCAGTTTCCTAAGCAGAGTTGAACTAGATATGACCCGTGTGTGTAGGAAGCACAGTTCTTTTGTTCTGAGCAAGCACACTGTTTGGACCCCATAGGAAACACAGTAGAGTAGATGTGTGCCCTATTCTCAAAAGCAGAGTGTGTTTTTTGTAAGGCGAGCTAGCGTTTGTTTCGCAGTACTAAATGTAGTTGAATCACATGCAGTTTCCGTTGTTATGGGCAAGAGTTGTTTTCTGGTAAGGAAAGTCACTATTGCGCTCCCATTGCCATACACAGTGCAATTAGCACTCCCGTCTGTTCCCAGCAAGTACAGTGTATTGGACTGAAGAGGAGCTACTGTTCTTGTCAGTTTCCTAAGCAGAATTGAACTAGATATGGCCCGTGTGTGTAGGAAGCACAGTTCTTTAGTTCTGAGCAAGCTCACTGTTTGGACCCCATAGGAAACACAGTAGAGTAGAAGAGTGCTCTTTTCTCAAAAGCAGAGTGTGTTTCTTGTAAGGCGAGCTAGCGTTTGTTTCCCAGTCCTAAATGGAGTTGAATCACATGCAGTTTCTGGCCCTACGAGCAAGAGTTGTTTCTGGTAAGAAGAGTCACTATTGCACTCCCATTGCCATACACAGTGCAAATAGCACTGGCGTCTGTACCCAGCATGTACAGCGTATTGGACTGAAGAGGATCTTGTGTTCTTTTCAGTTTCCTATGCAGAGTTGAACTAGATATGGCCCGTGTGTGTAGGAAGCACAGTTCTTTTGTTCTGAGCAAGCTCACATTTCAAACCCCATAGGAAACACAGTAGAGTAAAAAAGTGCATTTTTCTCAAAGGCAGAGTGTGTTTCTTGTAAGGCCAGCTAGCGTTTGTTTCCCAGTCCTAAATGGAGTTGAATCACATGCAGTTTCTGGTCCTACGAGCAAGAGATTTTTCTGGTAATAAGAGTCACTATTGCGCTCCCATTGTCATACTCAGGGCAAATAGCACTGGCCTCTGTTCCTAGCATGTACAGTGTACTGGACTAAAGAGGATCTACTGTTCTTGTCAGGTTCCTAAGCAGAGTTGAACTAGATATGGCCCATGTGTGTAGGAAGCACAGTTCTTTTGTACTCAGCAAGCTCACTGTTCTGGCCCTATAGGAAACACAGTAGATTAGAAGAGTGCTCATTCCTCCAAAGCAGAGTGTGTTTCTTGTAAGGCCAGCTAGAGTTTGTTTCCCAGTCCTAAATGGAGTTGAATCACATGCAGTTTCCGTTCCTATGAGCAAGAGTTGGTTTCTGGTAAGGAAAGTAAACTATTGCGCTACCATTGCCAAACACAGTGCAAATAGCCCTCGCGTCTGTTCCCAGCAAGTACAGTGTATTGGACTGAAGAGGAGCTACTATTCTTGTCAGTTTCCTAAGCAAATTTGAACTAGATATGGCCCGTGTGTATAGGAAGCACAGTTCTTTTGTTCTGAGCAAGCTCACTGTTTGGATCCCATAGGAAACACAGTAGAGTAGAAGAGTGCTCTGTTCTCAAAAGCAGAGTGTGTTTCTTGTAAGGCGAGCTAGCGTTTGTTTCCCAATCCTAAATTGAGTTAAATCACATCCAGTTTTTGGTGCTACGAGCAAGAGTTGTTTTCTGGTAAGAAGAGTCACTATTGTGCTCCCTTTGCCATACACAGTGCAAATAGCCCTCGCGTCTGTTCCCAGCAAGTACAGTGTATTGGACTGAAGAGGAGCTACTGTTCTTGTCAGTTTCCTAAGCAAATTTGAACTAGATATGGCCCGTGTGTAGGAAGCACAGTTCTTTTGTTCTGAGCAAGCTCACTGTTTGGATCCCATAGGAAACACAGTAGAGTAGAAGAGTGCTCTGTTCTCAAAAGCAGAGTGTGTTTCTTGTAAGGCGAGCTAGCGTTTGTTTCCCAATCCTAAATTGAGTTAAATCACATCCAGTTTTTGGTCCTATGAGCAAGAGTTGTTTTCTGGTAAGAAGAGTCACTATTGTGCTCCCTTTGCCATACACAGTGCAAATAGCCCTCGCGTCTGTTCCCAGCAAGTACAGTGTATTGGACTGAAGAGGAGCTACTGTTCTTGTCAGTTTCCTAAGCAGAATTGAACTAGATATGGCCCGTGTGTGTAGGAATCACAGTTCTTTTGTTCTGAGCAAGCTCACTGTTTGGACCCCATAGGAAACACAGTAGAGTAGAAGAGTGCTGTTTTCTCAAAAGCAGAGTGTGTTTCTTGTAAGGCGAGCTAGCGTTTGTTACCCAGTCCTAAATGGAGTTGAATCACATGCATTTTCTGGTCCTACGAGCAAGAGTTGTTTTCTGTTAAGAAGAGTCACTATTGTGCTCCCTTTGCCATACACAGTGCAAATAGCCCTCGCGTCTGTTCCCAGTAAGTACAGTGTATTGGACTGAAGAGGAGCTACTCTCTTGTCAGTTTCCTAAGCAGAGTTGAACTAGATATGGCCCATGTGTGTAGGAAGCACAGTTCTTTTGTACTCAGCAAGCTCACTGTTCTGGCCCTATAGGAAACACAGTAGATTAGAAGAGTGCTCTTTCCTCCAAAGCAGAGTGTGTTTCTTGTAAGGCCAGCTAGAGTTTGTTTCCCAGTCCTAAATGGAGTTGAATCACATGCAGTTTCCGTTCCTATGAGCAAGAGTTGTTTACTGGTAAGGAAAGTCACTATTGCGCTCCCATTGCCAAACACAGTACAAATAGCCCTCGCGTCTGTTCCCAGCAAGTACAGTGTATTGGACTGAAGAGGAGCTACTGTTCTTGTCAGTTTCCTAAGCAGAATTGAACTACATATGGCCCGTGTGTGTAGGAAGCACAGTTCTTTTGTTCTGAGCAAGCTCACTGTTTGGAACCCATAGGAAACACAGTAGAGTAGAAGAGTGCTCTTTTCTCAAAAGTAGAGTGTGTTTCTTGTAAGGCGAGCTAGCGTTTGTTTCCCAGTCCTAAGTGGATTGATTCAAATGCCGTTTCTGGTCCTAAGAGCAAGAGTTGTTTTCTGGTAAGAGGAGTCACTATTGTGCTCCCATTGTCATACACAGGGCAAATAGCCCTCGAGTCTTTTCCCAGCAAGTACAGTGTATTTGACTGAAGAGGAGCTACTGTTTTTGTCAGTTTCCTAAGCAGAGTTGAACTAGATATGACCCGTGTGTGTAGGAAGCACAGTTCTTTTGTTCTGAGCAAGCACACTGTTTGGACCCCATAGGAAACACAGTAGAGTAGATGTGTGCCCTATTCTCAAAAGCAGAGTGTGTTTTTTGTAAGGCGAGCTAGCGTTTGTTTCGCAGTACTAAATGTAGTTGAATCACATGCAGTTTCCGTTGTTATGGGCAAGAGTTGTTTTCTGGTAAGGAAAGTCACTATTGCGCTCCCATTGCCATACACAGTGCAATTAGCACTCCCGTCTGTTCCCAGCAAGTACAGTGTATTGGACTGAAGAGGAGCTACTGTTCTTGTCAGTTTCCTAAGCATAATTGAACTAGATATGGCCCGTGTGTGTAGGAAGCACAGTTCTTTAGTTCTGAGCAAGCTCACTGTTTGGACCCCATAGGAAACACAGTAGAGTAGAAGAGTGCTCTTTTCTCAAAAGCAGAGTGTGTTTCTTGTAAGGCGAGCTAGCGTTTGTTTCCCAGTCCTAAATGGAGTTGAATCACATGCAGTTTCTGGCCCTACGAGCAAGAGTTGTTTCTGGTAAGAAGAGTCACTATTGCACTCCCATTGCCATACACAGTGCAAATAGCACTGGCGTCTGTACCCAGCATGTACAGCGTATTGGACTGAAGAGGATCTTGTGTTCTTTTCAGTTTCCTATGCAGAGTTGAACTAGATATGGCCCGTGTGTGTAGGAAGCACAGTTCTTTTGTTCTGAGCAAGCTCACATTTCAAACCCCATAGGAAACACAGTAGAGTAAAAAAGTGCATTTTTCTCAAAGGCAGAGTGTGTTTCTTGTAAGGCCAGCTAGCGTTTGTTTCCCAGTCCTAAATGGAGTTGAATCACATGCAGTTTCTGGTCCTACGAGCAAGAGATTTTTCTGGTAATAAGAGTCACTATTGCGCTCCCATTGTCATACTCAGGGCAAATAGCACTGGCCTCTGTTCCTAGCATGTACAGTGTACTGGACTAAAGAGGATCTACTGTTCTTGTCAGGTTCCTAAGCAGAGTTGAACTAGATATGGCCCATGTGTGTAGGAAGCACAGTTCTTTTGTACTCAGCAAGCTCACTGTTCTGGCCCTATAGGAAACACAGTAGATTAGAAGAGTGCTCTTTCCTCCAAAGCAGAGTGTGTTTCTTGTAAGGCCAGCTAGAGTTTGTTTCCCAGTCCTAAATGGAGTTGAATCACATGCAGTTTCCGTTCCTATGAGCAAGAGTTGGTTTCTGGTAAGGAAAGTAAACTATTGCGCTACCATTGCCAAACACAGTGCAAATAGCCCTCGCGTCTGTTCCCAGCAAGTACAGTGTATTGGACTGAAGAGGAGCTACTATTCTTGTCAGTTTCCTAAGCAAATTTGAACTAGATATGGCCCGTGTGTATAGGAAGCACAGTTCTTTTGTTCTGAGCAAGCTCACTGTTTGGATCCCATAGGAAACACAGTAGAGTAGAAGAGTGCTCTGTTCTCAAAAGCAGAGTGTGTTTCTTGTAAGGCGAGCTAGCGTTTGTTTCCCAATCCTAAATTGAGTTAAATCACATCCAGTTTTTGGTGCTACGAGCAAGAGTTGTTTTCTGGTAAGAAGAGTCACTATTGTGCTCCCTTTGCCATACACAGTGCAAATAGCCCTCGCGTCTGTTCCCAGCAAGTACAGTGTATTGGACTGAAGAGGAGCTACTGTTCTTGTCAGTTTCCTAAGCAAATTTGAACTAGATATGGCCCGTGTGTAGGAAGCACAGTTCTTTTGTTCTGAGCAAGCTCACTGTTTGGATCCCATAGGAAACACAGTAGAGTAGAAGAGTGCTCTGTTCTCAAAAGCAGAGTGTGTTTCTTGTAAGGCGAGCTAGCGTTTGTTTCCCAATCCTAAATTGAGTTAAATCACATCCAGTTTTTGGTCCTATGAGCAAGAGTTGTTTTCTGGTAAGAAGAGTCACTATTGTGCTCCCTTTGCCATACACAGTGCAAATAGCCCTCGCGTCTGTTCCCAGCAAGTACAGTGTATTGGACTGAAGAGGAGCTACTGTTCTTGTCAGTTTCCTAAGCAGAATTGAACTAGATATGGCCCGTGTGTGTAGGAAGCACAGTTCTTTTGTTCTGAGAAAGCTCACTGTTTGGACCCCATATGAAACACAGTAGAGTAGAAGAGTGCTGTTTTCTCAAAAGCAGAATGTGTTTCTTTTAAGGCGAGCTAGCGTTTGTTTCCCAGTCCTAAATAGTGTTGAATCACATGCAGTTTCTGGTCCTACGAGCAGGAGTTGTTTTCTGGTAAGAAGAGTCACTATTGCGCTCCCATTGCCATACACAGTGCAAATAGCACTGGCGTCTGTACCCAGCATGTACAGCGTATTGGACTGAAGAGGATGTTCTGTTCTTTTCAGTTTCCTAAGCAGAGTTGAACTAGATATGGCCCGTGTGTGTAGGAAGCACAGTTCTTTTGTTCTGAGCAAGCTCACATTTCGAACCCCATAGGAAACACAATAGAGTAGAAGAGTGCATTTTTCTCAAAAGCATATTGTGTTTTTTGTAAGGCGAGCTAGCGTTTGTTTCCCAGTCCTAAATGGAGTTGAATCACATGCAGTTTCTGGTCCTACGAGCAAGAGTTTTTCTGGTAATAAGAGTCACTATTGCGCTCCCATTGTCCTACTCAGGGCAAATAGCACTGGCCTCTGTTCCTAGCATGTACAGTGTACTGGACTAAAGAGGATCTACTGTTCTTGTCAGGTTCCTAAGCAGAGTTGAACTAGATATGGCCCATGTGTGTAAGAAGCACAGTTCTTTTGTACTCAGCAAGCTCACTGTTCTGGCCCTATAGGAAACACAGTAGATTAGAAGAGTGCTCTTTCCTCCAAAGCAGAGTGTGTTTCTTGTAATGCCAGCTAGAGTTTGTTTCCCAGTCCTAAATGGAGTTGAATCAAATGCAGTTTCCGTTCCTATGAGCAAGAGTTGGTTTCTGGTAAGGAAAGTCACTATTGCGCTCCCATTGCCAAACACAGTGCAAATAGCCCTCGCGTCTGTTCCCAGCAAGTACAGTGTATTGGACTGAAGAGGAGCTACTGTTCTTGTCAGTTTCCTGAGCAAATTTGAACTAGATATGGCTCGTGTGTGTGGGAAGCACAGTTCTTTTGTTCTGAGCAATCTCACTGTTTGGATCCCATAGGAAACACAGTAGAGTAGAAGAGTGCTCTTTTCTCAAAAGCAGAGTGTGTTTCTTGTAAGGCGAGCTAGTGTTTGTTTCCCAATCCTAAATGGAGTTGAATCACATCCAGGATCTGGTCCTACGAGCAAGAGTTGTTTTCTGGTAAGAAGAGTCACTATTGCGCTCCCTTTGCCATACACAGTGCAAATAGCCCTCGCGTCTGTTCCCAGCAAGTACAGTGTATTGGACAGAAGAGGAGCTACTGTTCTTGTCAGTTTCCTAAGCAGAGTTTAACTGGATATGGCCCGTGTGTGTAGGAAGCACAGTTCTTTTGTTCTGAGCAAGCTCACTGTTTGGACCCCATAGGAAACACAGTAGAGTAGAAGAGTGCTGTTTTCTCAAAAGCAGAGTGTGTTTCTTGTAAGGCGAGCTAGCGTTTGTTTCCCAGTCCTAAATGGAGTTGAATCACATGCAGTTTCTGGTCCTACGAGCAAGAGTTGCTTCCTGGTAAGAAGAGTCACTATTGCGCTCCCATTGCCATACACAGTGCAAATAGCACTGGCGTCTGTTCCCAGCATGTACAGCGTATTGGACTGAAGAGGATGTTCTGTTCTTTTCAGTTTCCTAAGCAGAGTTGAACTAGATATGGCCCGTGTGTGTAGGAAGCACAGTTCTTTTGTACTCAGCAAGCTCACTGTTCTGGCCCTATAGGAAACACAGTAGAGAAGAGTGCTCTTTCCTCAAAAGCAGAGTGTGTTTTTTGTAAGGCGAGGTAGCGTTTGTTTCGCAGTCCTAAATGGAGTTGAATCACATGCAGTTTCCGTTCCTACGAGCAAGAGTTGTTTACTGGTAAGGAAAGTCACTATTGTGCTCCCATTGACATACACAGTGCAAATAGCACTCGCATCTGTTCCCAGCAAGTACAGTGTATTGGACTGAAGAGGAGCTACTGTTCTTGTAAGTTTCCAAAGCAGAATTGAACTACATATGGCCCGTGTGTGTAGGAAGCACAGTTCTTTTGTTCTGAGCAAGCTCACTGTTTGGAACCCATAGGAAACACAGTAGAGAGAAGAGTGCTCTTTTCTCAAAAGTAGAGTGTGTTTCTTGTAAGGCGAGCTAGCGTTTCTTTTCCAGTCCTAAATGGAGTTGAATCACATGCAGTTTCTGGTCCTACGAGCAAGAGTTGTTTCCTGGTAAGAAGAGTCACTATTGCGCTCCCATTGCCATACACAGTGCAAATAGCCCTGGCGTCTGTTCTCAGCATGTACAGCGTATTGGACTGAAGAGGATGTTCTGTTCTTTTCAGTTTCCTAATCAGAGTTGAACTAGATATGGCCCGTGTGTGTAGGAAGCACAGTTCTTTTCTTCTGAGCAAGCTCACATTTCGAACCCCATAGGAAACACAGTAGAGTAGAAGAGTGCATTTTTCTCAAAAGCAGATTGTGTTTCTTGTAAGGTGAGCTAGCGTTTGTTTCCCAGTCCTAAATGGAGTTGAATCACATGCAGTTTCTGGTCCTACGAGCATGAGTTTTTTCTGGTAAGAAGAGTCACTATTGCGCTCCCATTGTCATACTCAGGGCAAATAGCACTGGCCTCTGTTTCCAGCATGTACAGTGTATTGGACTAAAGAGGATCTACTGTTCTTGTCAGGTTCCTAAGCAGAGTTGAACTAGATATGGCCCATGTGTGTAGGAAGCACAGTTATTTTGTTATCAGCAAGCTCACTGTTTGGATCCCATAGGAAACACAGTAGAGTAGAAGAGTGCTCTTTTCTCAAAAGCAGAGTGTGTTTCTTGTAAGGCGAGCTAGCGTTTGTTTCCCAATCCTAAATGGAGTTGAATCACATCCAGGTTCTGGTCCTACGAGCAAGAATTGTTTTCTGTTAAGAAGAGTCACTATTGTGCTCCCTTTGCCATACACAGTGCAAATAGCCCTCGCGTCTGTTCCCAGCAAGTACAGTGTATTGGACTGAAGAGGAGCTACTGTTCTTGTCAGTTTCCTAAGCAGAATTGAACTAGATATGGCCCGTGTGTGTAGGAAGCACAGTTCTTTTGTTCTGAGCAAGCTCACTGTTGGGACCCCATAGGAAACACAGTAGAGTAGAAGAGTGCTGTTTTCTCAAAAGCAGAGTGTGTTTCTTGTAAGGCAAGCTAGCGTTTGTTTCCCAGTCATAAATGGAGTTGAATCACATGCAGTTTCTGGTCCTACGAGCAAGAGTTGTTTTCTGGTAAGAAGAGTCACTATTGCGCTCCCATTGCCATACACAGTGCAAATAGCACTGGCGTCGGTACCCAGCATGTACAGCGTATTGGACTGAAGAGGATGTTCTGTTCTTTTAAGTTTCCTAAGCAGAGTTGAACTAGATATGGCCCGTGTGTGTAGGAAGCACAGTTCTTTTGTTCTGAGCAAGCTCACATTTTGAACCCCATAGGAAACACAGTAGAGTAGAAGAGTGCATTTTTCTCAAAAGCAGATTGTGTTTCTTGTAAGGCGAGCTAGCGTTTGTTTCCCAGTCCTAAATGGAGTTGAATCACATGCAGTTTCTGGTCCTACTAGCAAGAGTTTTTTCTGGTAATAAGAGTCACTATTGCGCTCCCATTGTCATACTCTGGGCAAATAGCACTGGCCTCTGTTCCTAGCATGTACAGTGTACTGGACTGAAGAGGATCTACTGTTCTTGTCAGGTTCCTAAGCAGAGTTGAACTAGATATGGCCCATGTGTGTAGGAAGCACAGTTCTTTTGTACTCAGCAAGCTCACTGTTCAGGCCCTATAGAAAAAACAGTAGATTAGAAGAGTGCTCTTTCCTCCAAAGCAGAGTGTGTTTCTTGTAAGGCCAGCTAGAGTTTGTTTCCCAGTCCTAAATGGAGTTGAATCACATGCAGTTTCCGTTCCTATGAGCAAGAGTTGGTTTCTGGTAAGGAAAGTCACTATTGCGCTCCCATTGCCAAACACAGTACAAATAGCCCTCGCGTCTGTTCCCAGCAAGTACAGTGTATTGGACTGAAGAGGAG
Source organism: Peromyscus eremicus (assembly GCF_949786415.1). NCBI lineage: Eukaryota > Metazoa > Chordata > Mammalia > Rodentia > Cricetidae > Peromyscus > Peromyscus eremicus. Next base: position 106,779 of record NW_026735473.1, on the reverse strand, counting down.
CTACTGTTCTTGTCAGTTTCCTAAGCAAATTTGAACTCGATATGGCCCGTGTGTGTAGGAAGCACAGTTCTTTTGTTCTGAGCAAGCTCACTGTTTGGATCCCATAGGAAACACAGTAGAGTAGAAGAGTGCTCTTTTCTCAAAAGCAGAGTGTGTTTCTTGTAAGGCGAGCTAGCGTTTGTTTCCCAATCCTAAATGGAGTTGAATCACATCCAGGTTCTGGTCCTAAGAGCAAGAGTTGTTTTCTGGTAAGAAGTGTCACTATTGCGCTCCCTTTGCCATTCACAGTGCAAATAGCCCTCGCGTCTGTTCCCAGCAATTACAGTGTATTGGACTGAAGAGGAGCTACTGTTCTTGTCAGTTTCCTAAGCAGAGTTGAACTAGATATTGCCCGTGTGTGTAGGATGCACAGTTCTTTTGTTCTGAGCAAGCTCACTGTTTGGACCCCATAGGAAACACAGTAGAGTAGAAGAGTGCTGTTTTCTCAAAAGCAGAGTGTGTTTCTTGTAAGGCGAGCTAGCGTTTGTTACCCAGTCCTAAATGGAGTTGAATCACATGCAGTTTCTGGTCCTACGAGCAAGAGTTGTTTCCTGGTAAGAAGAGTCACTATTGCGCTCCCATTGCCATACACAGTGCAAATAGCCCTGGCGTCTGTTCCCAGCATGTACAGCGTATTGGACTGAAGAGGATGTTCTGTTCTTTTCAGTTTCCTAAGCAGAGTTGAACTAGATATGGCCTGTGTGTGTAGGAAGCACAGTTCTTTTCTTCTGAGCAAGCTCACATTTCGAACCCCATAGGAAACACAGTAGAGTAGAAGAGTGCATTTTTCTCAAAAGCAGATTGTGTTTCTTGTAAGGTGAGCTAGCGTTTGTTTCCCAGTCCTAAATGGAGTTGAATCACATGCAGTTTCTGGTCCTACGAGCATGAGTTTTTTCTGGTAAGAAAAGTCACTATTGCGCTCCCATTGTCATACTCAGGGCAAATAGCACTGGCCTCTGTTTCCAGCATGTACAGTGTATTGGACTAAAGAGGATCTACTGTTCTTGTCAGGTTCCTAAGCAGAGTTGAACTAGATATGGTCCATGTGTGTAGGAAGCACAGTTCTTTTTTTATCAGCAAGTTCAATGTTCTGGCCCTATAGGAAACACAGTAGATTAGAAGAGTGCTCTTTCCTCCAAAGCAGAGTGTGTTTCTTGTAATGCGAGCTAGTGTTTGTTTCCCAATCCTAAATGGAGTTGAAATACACATGCAGTTTCTGGTCCTACGAGCAAGAGTTGTTTTCTGTTAAGAAGAGTCACTATTGTGCTCCCATTGCCATACACAGTGCAAATAGCCCTCGCGTCTGTTCCCAGTAAGTACAGTGTATTGGACTGAAGAGGAGCTACTCTCTTGTCAGTTTCCTAAGCAGAGTTGAACTAGATATGGCCCATGTGTGTAGGAAGCACAGTTCTTTTGTACTCAGCAAGCTCACTGTTCTGGCCCTATAAGAAACACAGTAGAGAAGAGTGCTCTTTCCTCAAAAGCAGAGTGTGTTTTTCCTAAGGCGAGGTAGCGTTTGTTTCGCAGTCCTAAATGGAGTTGAATCACATGCAGTTTCCGTTCCTATGAGCAAGAGTTGTTTACTGGTAAGGAAAGTCACTATTGTGCTCCCATTGACATACACAGTGCAAATAGCACTCGCGTCTGTTCCCAGCAATTACAGTGTATTGGACTGAAGAGGAGCTACTGTTCTTGTCAGTTTCCTAATCAGAATTGAACTAGATATGGCCCGTGTGTGTAGGAAGCACAGTTCTTTTGTTCTGAGCAAGCTCACTGTTTGGAACCCATAGGAAACACAGTAGAGTAGAAGAGTGCTGTTTTCTCAAAAGTAGAGTGTGTTTCTTGTAAGGCGAGCTAGCGTTTGTTTCCCAGTCCTAAGTGGATTGATTCAAATGCCGTTTCTGGTCCTAAGAGCAAGAGTTGTTTTCTGGTAAGAGGAGTCACTATTGTGCTCCCATTGTCATACACAGGGCAAATAGCCCTCGCGTCTGTTCCCAGCAAGTACAGTGTATTTGACTGAAGAGGAGCTACTGTGTTTGTCAGTTTCCTAAGCAGAGTTGAACTAGATATGACCCGTGTGTGTAGGAAGCACAGTTCTTTTGTTCTGAGCAAGCACACTGTTTGGACCCCATAGGAAGCACAGTAGAGTAGATGTGTGCCCTATTCTCAAAAGCAGAGTGTGTTTTTTGTAAGGCGAGCTAGAGTTTGTTTCGCAGTACTAAATGTAGTTGAATCACATGCAGTTTCCGTTCTTATGAGCAAGAGTTGTTTTCTGGTAAGGAAAGTCACTATTGCGCTCCCACTGCCATACACAGTGCAATTAGCACTCGCATCTGTTCCCAGCAATTACAGTGTATTGGACTGAAGAGGAGCTACTGTTCTTGTCAGTTTCCTAAGCAGAATTGAACTACATATGGCCCGTGTGTGTAGGAAGCACAGTTCTTTTGTTCTGAGCAAGCTCACTGTTTGGACCCCATAGGAAACACAGTAGAGTAGAAGAGTGCTCTTTTCTCAAAAGCAGAGTGTGTTTCTTGTAAGGCGAGCTAGCGTTTGTTTCCCAGTCCTAAATGGAGTCGAATCACATGCAGTTTCTGGCCCTACGAGCAAGAGTTGTTTTCTGGTAAGAAGAGTCACTATTGCGCTCCCATTGCCATACACAGTGCAAATAGCACTGGCGTCTGTACCCAGCATGTACAGCGTATTGGACTGAAGAGGATCTTGTGTTCTTTTCAGTTTCCTATGCAGAGTTGAACTAGATATGGCCCGTGTGTGTAGGAAGCACAGTTCTTTTGTTCTGAGCAAGCTCACTGTTTGGACCCCATAGGAAACACAGTAGAGTAGAAGAGTGCTGTTTTCTCAAAGCAGAGTGTGTTTCTTGTAAGGCGAGCTAGCATTTGTTTCCCAGTCCTAAATGGAGTTGAATCACATGCAGTTTCTGGTCCTACAAGCAAGAGTTGCTTACTGGTAAGAAGAGTCACTATTGCGCTCCCATTGCCATACACAGTGCAAATAGCACTGGCGTCTGTTCCCAGCATGTACAGCGTATTGGACTGAAGAGGATGTTCTGTTCTTTTCAGTTTCCTAAGCAGAGTTGAACTAGATATGGCCCGTGTGTGTAGGAAGCACAGTTCTTTTGTACTCAGCAAGCTCACTGTTCTGGCCCTATAGGAAACACAGTAGAGAAGAGTGCTCTTTCCTCAAAAGCAGAGTGTGTTTTTTGTAAGGCGAGGTAGCGTTTGTTTCGCAGTCCTAAATGGAGTTGAATCACATGCAGTTTCCGTTCCTACGAGCAAGAGTTGTTTACTGGTAAGGAAAGTCACTATTGTGCTCCCATTGACATACACAGTGCAAATAGCACTCGCATCTGTTCCCAGCAAGTACAGTGTATTGGACTGAAGAGGAGCTACTGTTCTTGTCAGTTTCCTAAGCAGAATTGAACTACATATGGCCCGTGTGTGTAGGAAGCACAGTTCTTTTGTTCTGAGCAAGCTCACTGTTTGGAACCCATAGGAAACATAGTAGAGAGAAGAGTGCTCTTTTCTCAAAAGTAGAGTGTGTTTCTTGTAAGGCGAGCTAGCGTTTCTTTTCCAGTCCTAAATGGAGTTGAATCACATGCAGTTTCTGGTCCTACGAGCAAGAGTTGTTTCCTGGTAAGAAGAGTCACTATTGCGCTCCCATTGCCATACACAGTGCAAATAGCCCTGGCGTCTGTTCTCAGCATGTACAGCGTATTGGACTGAAGAGGATGTTCTGTTCTTTTCAGTTTCCTAATCAGAGTTGAACTAGATATGGCCCGTGTGTGTAGGAAGCACAGTTCTTTTCTTCTGAGCAAGCTCACATTTCGAACCCCATAGGAAACACAGTAGAGTAGAAGAGTGCATTTTTCTCAAAAGCAGATTGTGTTTCTTGTAAGGTGAGCTAGCGTTTGTTTCCCAGTCCTAAATGGAGTTGAATCACATGCAGTTTCTGGTCCTACGAGCATGAGTTTTTTCTGGTAAGAAGAGTCACTATTGCGCTCCCATTGTCATACTCAGGGCAAATAGCACTGGCCTCTGTTTCCAGCATGTACAGTGTATTGGACTAAAGAGGATCTACTGTTCTTGTCAGGTTCCTAAGCAGAGTTGAACTAGATATGGCCCATGTGTGTAGGAAGCACAGTTATTTTGTTATCAGCAAGCTCACAGTTTGGATCCCATAGGAAACACAGTAGAGTAGAAGAGTGCTCTTTTCTCAAAAGCAGAGTGTGTTTCTTGTAAGGCGAGCTAGCGTTTGTTTGCCAATCCTAAATGGAGTTGAATCACATCCAGGTTCTGGTCCTAAGAGCAGGAGTTGTTTTCTGGTAAGAAGAGTCACTATTGCGCTCCCTTTGCCATTCACAGTGCAAATAGCCCTCGCGTCTGTTCCCAGCAATTACAGTGTATTGGACTGAAGAGGAGCTACTGTTCTTGTCAGTTTCCTAAGCAGAGTTGAACTAGATATGGCCCGTGTGTGTAGGAAGCACAGTTCTTTTGTTCTGAGCAAGCTCACTGTTTGGACCCCATAGGAAACACAGTAGAGTAGAAGAGTGCTGTTTTCTCAAAAGCAGAGTGTGTTTCTTGTAAGGCGAGCTAGCGTTTGTTACCCAGTCCTAAATGGAGTTGAATCACATGCAGTTTCTGGTCCTACGAGCAAGAGTTGTTTCCTGGTAAGAAGAGTCACTATTGCGCTCCCATTGCCATACACAGTGCAAATAGCCCTGGCGTCTGTTCCCAGCATGTACAGCGTATTGGACTGAAGAGGATGTTCTGTTCTTTTCAGTTTCCTAAGCAGAGTTGAACTAGATATGGCCTGTGTGTGTAGGAAGCACAGTTCTTTTCTTCTGAGCAAGCTCACATTTCGAACCCCATAGGAAACACAGTAGAGTAGAAGAGTGCATTTTTCTCAAAAGCAGATTGTGTTTCTTGTAAGGTGAGCTAGCGTTTGTTTCCCAGTCCTAAATGGAGTTGAATCACATGCAGTTTCTGGTCCTACGAGCATGAGTTTTTTCTGGTAAAAAAAGTCACTATTGCGCTCCCATTGTCATACTCAGGGCAAATAGCACTGGCCTCTGTTTCCAGCATGTACAGTGTATTGGACTAAAGAGGATCTACTGTTCTTGTCAGGTTCCTAAGCAGAGTTGAACTAGATATGGTCCATGTGTGTAGGAAGCACAGTTCTTTTGTTATCAGCAAGCTCAATGTTCTGGCCCTATAGGAAACACAGTAGATTAGAAGAGTGCTCTTTCCTCCAAAGCAGAGTGTGTTTCTTGTAATGCGAGCTAGTGTTTGTTTCCCAATCCTAAATGGAGTTGAAATACACATGCAGTTTCTGGTCCTACGAGCAAGAGTTGTTTTCTGTTAAGAAGAGTCACTATTGTGCTCCCATTGCCATACACAGTGCAAATAGCCCTCGCGTCTGTTCCCAGTAAGTACAGTGTATTGGACTGAAGAGGAGCTACTCTCTTGTCAGTTTCCTAAGCAGAGTTGAACTAGATATGGCCCATGTGTGTAGGAAGCACAGTTCTTTTGTACTCAGCAAGCTCACTGTTCTGGCCCTATAAGAAACACAGTAGAGAAGAGTGCTCTTTCCTCAAAAGCAGAGTGTGTTTTTTGTAAGGCGAGTTAGCGTTTGTTTCGCAGTCCTAAATGGAGTTGAATCACATGCAGTTTCCGTTCCTATGAGCAAGAGTTGTTTACTGGTAAGGAAAGTCACTATTGCGCTCCCATTGACATACACAGTGCAAATAGCACTCGCGTCTGTTCCCAGCAATTACAGTGTATTGGACTGAAGAGGAGCTACTGTTCTTGTCAGTTTCCTAAGCAGAATTGAACTAGATATGGCCCGTGTGTGTAGGAAGCACAGTTCTTTTGTTCTGAGCAAGCTCACTGTTTGGAACCCATAGGAAACACAGTAGAGTAGAAGAGTGCTCTTTCCTCAAAAGTAGAGTGTGTTTCTTGTAAGGCGAGCTAGCGTTTGTTTCCCAGTCCTAAGTGGATTGATTCAAATGCCGTTTCTGGTCCTAAGAGCAAGAGTTGTTTTCTGGTAAGAGGAGTCACTATTGTGCTCCCATTGTCATACACAGGGCAAATAGCCCTCGCGTCTGTTCCCAGCAAGTACAGTGTATTTGACTGAAGAGGAGCTACTGTGTTTGTCAGTTTCCTAAGCAGAGTTGAACTAGATATGACCCGTGTGTGTAGGAAGCACAGTTCTTTTGTTCTGAGCAAGCACACTGTTTGGACCCCATAGGAAGCACAGTAGAGTAGATGTGTGCCCTATTCTCAAAAGCAGAGTGTGTTTTTTGTAAGGCGAGCTAGCGTTTGTTTCGCAGTACTAAATGTAGTTGAATCACATGCAGTTTCCGTTCTTATGAGCAAGAGTTGTTTTCTGGTAAGGAAAGTCACTATTGCGCTCCCACTGCCATACACAGTGCAATTAGCACTCGCATCTGTTCCCAGCAATTACAGTGTATTGGACTGAAGAGGAGCTACTGTTCTTGTCAGTTTCCTAAGCAGAATTGAACTACATATGGCCCGTGTGTGTAGGAAGCACAGTTCTTTTGTTCTGAGCAAGCTCACTGTTTGGACCCCATAGGAAACACAGTAGAGTAGAAGAGTGCTCTTTTCTCAAAAGCAGAGTGTGTTTCTTGTAAGGCGAGCTAGCGTTTGTTTCCCAGTCCTAAATGGAGTTGAATCACATGCAGTTTCTGGCCCTACGAGCAAGAGTTGTTTTCTGGTAAGAAGAGTCACTATTGCGCTCCCATTGCCATACACAGTGCAAATAGCACTGGCGTCTGTACCCAGCATGTACAGCGTATTGGACTGAAGAGGATCTTGTGTTCTTTTCAGTTTCCTATGCAGAGTTGAACTAGATATGGCCCGTGTGTGTAGGAAGCACAGTTCTTTTGTTCTGAGCAAGCTCACATTTCAAACCCCATAGGAAACACAGTAGAGTAGAAAAGAGCATTTTTCTCAAAGGCAGAGTGTGTTTCTTGTAAGGCGAGCTAGCGTTTGTTTCCCAGTCCTAAATGGAGTTGAATCACATGCAGTTTCTGGTCCTACGAGCAAGAGTTTTTTCTGGTAATAAGAGTCACTATTGCGCTCCCATTGTCATACTCAGGGCAAATAGCACTGGCCTCTGTTCCTAGAATGTACAGTGTACTGGACTAAAGAGGATCTACTGTTCTTGTCAGGTTCCTAAGCAGAGTTGAACTAGATATGGCCCATATGTGTAGGAAGCACAGTTCTTTTGTACTCAGCAAGCTCACTCTTCTGGCCCTATAGGAAACACAGTAGATTAGAAGAGTGCTCTTTCCTCCAAAGCAGAGTGTGTTTCTTGTAAGGCCAGCTAGAGTTTGTTTCCCAGTCCTAAATGGAGTTGAATCACATGCAGTTTCCGTTCCTATGAGCAAGAGTTGTTTTCTGGTAAGGAAAGTAAACTATTGCGCTACCATTGCCAAACACAGTGCAAATAGCCCTCGCGTCTGTTCCCTGCAAGTACAGTGTATTGGACTGAAGAGGAGCTACTGTTCTTGTCAGTTTCCTAAGCAAATTTGAACTAGATATGGCCCGTGTGTGTAGGAAGCACAGTTCTTTTGTTCTGAGCAAGCTCACTGTTTGGATCCCATAGGAAACACAGTAGAGTAGAAGAGTGCTCTTTTCTCAAAAGCAGAGTGTGTTTCTTGTAAGGCGAGCTAGCGTTTGTTTCCCAATCCTTAATTGAGTTAAATCACATCCAGTTTCTGGTCCTACGAGCAAGAGTTGTTTTCTGGTAAGAAGAGTCACTATTGCGCTCCCTTTGCCATACACAGTGCAAATAGCCCTCGCGTCTGTTCCCAGCAAGTACAGTGTATTGGACTGAAGAGGAGCTACTGTTCTTGTCAGTTTCCTAAGCAGAATTGAACTAGATATGGCCCGTGTGTGTAGGAAGCACAGTTCTTTTGTTCTGAGCAAGCTCACTGTTTGGACCCCATAGGAAACACAGTAGAGTAGAAGAGTGCTGTTTTCTCAAAAGCAGAATGTGTTTCTTGTAAGGCGAGCTAGCGTTTGTTTCCCAGTCCTAAATGGAGTTGAATCACATGCAGTTTCTGGTCCTACGAGCAAGAGTTGTTTTCTGGTAAGAAGAGTCACTATTGCGCTCCCATTGCCATACACAGTGCAAATAGCACTGGCGTCTGTACCCAGCATGTACAGCGTATTGGACTGAAGAGGATGTTCTGTTCTTTTCAGTTTCCTAAGCAGAGTTGAACTAGATATGGCCCGTGTGTGTAGGAAGCACAGTTCTTTTGTTCTGAGCAAGCTCACATTTCTAACCCCATAGGATACACAGTAGAGTAGAGTGTGCATTTTTCTCAAAAGCAGATTGTGTTTCTTGTAAGGCGAGCTAGCGTTTGTTTCCCAGTCCTAAATGGAGTTGAATCACATGCAGTTTCTGGTCCTACGAGCAAGAGTTTTTTCTGGTAATAAGAGTCACTATTGCGCTCCCATTGTCATACTCAGGGCAAATAGCACTGGCATTTGTCCCCAGCATGTACAGTGTACTGGACTAAAGAGGATCTACTGTTCTTGTCCGGTTCCTAAGCAGAGTTGAACTAGATATGGCCCATGTGTGTAGGAAGCACAGTTCTTTTGTACTCAGCAAGCTCACTGTTCTGGCCCTATAGGAAACACAGTAGATTAGAAGAGTGCTCTTTCCTCCAAAGCAGAGTGTGTTTCTTGTAATGCCAGCTAGAGTTTGTTTCCCAGTCCTAAATGGAGTTGAATCACATGCAGTTTCCGTTCCTATGAGCAAGAGTTGGTTTATGGTAAGGAAAGTCACTATTGCGCTCCCATTGCCAAACACAGTACAAATAGCCCTCGCGTCTGTTCCCAGCAAGTACAGTGTATTGGACTGAAGAGGAGCTACTGTTCTTGTCAGTTTCCTAAGCAGAATTGAACTACATATGGCCCGTGTGTGTAGGAAGCACAGTTCTTTTGTTCTGAGCAAGCTCACCGTTTGGATCCCATAGGAAACACAGTAGAGTAGAAGAGTGCTCTTTTCTCAAAAGCAGAGTGTGTTTCTTGTAAGGCGAGCTAGCGTTTGTTTCCCAATCCTAAATGGAGTTGAATCACATCCAGGATCTGGTCCTACGAGCAAGAGTTGTTTTCTGGTAAGAAGAGTCACTATTGCGCTCCCTTTGCCATACACAGTGCAAATAGCCCTCGCGTCTGTTCCCAGCAAGTACAGTGTATTGGACTGAAGAGGAGCTACTGTTCTTGACAGTTTCCTAAGCAGAGTTTAACTGGATATGGCCCGTGTGTGTAGGAAGCACAGTTCTTTTGTTCTGAGCAAGCTCACATTTCGAACCCCATAGGAAACACAGTAGAGTAGAAGAGTGCATTTTTCTCAAAAGCAGAGTGTGTTTCTTGTAAGGCGAGCTAGCGTTTGTTTCCCAGTCCTAAATGGAGTTGAATCACATGCAGTTTCTGGTCCTACGAGCAAGAGTTTTTTCTGGTAATAAGAGTCACTATTGCGCTCCCATTGTCATACTCAGGGCAAATAGCACTGGCCTCTGTTCCCAGCATGTACCGTGTATTGGACTAAAGAGGATCTACTGTTCTTGTCAGGTTTCTAAGCAGAGTTGAACTAGATATGGCCATGTGTGTAGGAAGCACAGTTCTTTTGTACTCAGCAAGCTCACTGTTCTGGCCCTATAGGAAACACAGTAGAGTAGAAGAGTGCTCTTTCCTCAAAAGCAGAGTGTGTTTTTTGTAAGGCGAGCTAGCGTTTGTTTTGCAGTGCTAAATGGAGTTGAATCACATGCAGTTTCTGGTCCTACGAGCAAGAGTTGTTTTCTGGTAAGAAGAGTCACTATTGTGCTCCCATTGTCATACACAGTACAAATAGCCCTCGCGTCTGTTCCGAGCAAGTACAGTGTATTGGACTGAAGAGGAGCTACTGTTTTTGTCAGTTTGCTAAGCAGAGTTGAACTAGATATGACCTGTGTGTGTAGGAAGCACAGTTCTTTTGTTCTGAGCAAGCTCACTGTTTGGACCCCATAGGAAACACAGTAGAGTAGATGTGTGCCCTATTCTCAAAAGCAGAGCGTGTTTCTTGTAAGGCGAGCTAGCGTTTGTTTCCCAGTCCTAAGTGGATTGAATCAAATGCAGTTTCTGGTCCTACCAGCATGAGTTGTTTTCTTGTAACAAGAGTCACTATTTTGCTCCCATTGCCATACAGAGTGCAAATAGCACTCGCGTCTGTTCCCAGTAATTACAGTGTATTGGACTGAAGAGGAGCTACTGTTCTTGTCAGTTTCCTAAGCAGACTTGAACTAGATATGGCCCGTGTGTGTAGGAAGCACAGTTCATTTGTTCTGAGCAAGCTCACTGTTCGGACCCCATAGGAAACACAGTAGAGTAGAAGAGTGCATTTTTCTCAAAAGCAGAGTGTGTTTCTTGTAAGGCCAGCTAGCGTTTGTTTCCCAGTCCTAAATGGAGATGAAATACACATGCAGTTTCTGGTCCTACGAGCAAGAGTTGTTTTCTGGTAAGAAGAGTCACTATTGCGCTCCCTTTGCCATACACAGTGCAAATAGCCCTCGCGTCTGTTCCCAGCAAGTACAGTGTATTGGACTGAAGAGGAGCTACTGTTCTTGTCAGTTTCCTAAGCAGAGTTGAACTAGATATGGCCTGTGTGTGTAGGAAGCACAGTTCTTTTGTTCTCAGCAAGCTCACTGTTCGGACCCCATAGAAAACACAGTAGAGTAGAAGAGTGCTCTTTTCTCAAAAGCAGAGTGTGTTTCTTGTAAGGCTAGCTAGCCTTTGTTTCGCAGTCCTAAATGGAGTTGAATCACATGCAGTTTCCGTTCCTACGAGCAACAGTTTTTTTCCTGTAAGGAAAGTCACTATTGCGCTCCCATTGCCATACACAGTGCAAATAGCACTCGCGTCTGTTCCCAGCAAGTACAGTGTATTGGACTGAAGAGGAGCTACTGTTCTCGTCAGTTTCCTAAGCAGAATTGAACTAGATATGGCCCGTGTGTGTAGGAAGCACAGTTCTTTTGTTCTGAGCAAGCTCACTGTTTGGACCCCATAGGAAACACAGTAGAATAGAAGAGTGCTCTTTTCTCAAAACAGAGTGTGTTTCTTGTAAGGCGAGCTAGTGTTTGTTTCCCAGTCCTAAATGGAGTTGAATCACATGCAGTTTCTGGTCCTACGAGCAAGAGTTGTTTTCTGGAAAGAAGAGTCACTATTGCGCTCCCATTGCCATACACTGTGCAAAAAGCACTGGCGTCTGTACCCAGCATGTACAGTGTAATGGACTGAAGAGGATCTACTGTTCTTGTCAGTTTCCTAAGCAGAATTGAACTAGATATGGCCCGTGTATGAGGAAGCACAGTTCTTTTGTTATGAGCAAGCTGACTGTTTGGACCCCATAGGAAACACAGTAGAGTAGAAGAGTGCTCTATTCTCAAAAGCAGAGTGTCTTTCTTGTAAGGCAAGCTAGCGTTTGTTTCCCAGTCCCAAATGGAGTTGAATCACATGCAGTTTATGGTCCTACGAGCAAGAGTTGTTTTCTGGCAAGAAGAGTCACTATTATGCTCCCATTGCCACACACAGTACAAATAGCACTGGTGTCTGTACACAGCATGTACAGCGTATTGGACTGAAGAGGATCTTCTGTTCTTTTCAGTTTCCTAAGCAGAGTTGAACTAGATATGGCCCGTGTGTGTAGGAAGCACAGTTCTTTTGTTCTGAGCAAGCTCACATTTCGAACCCCATAGGAAACACAGTAGAGTAGAAGAGTGCATTTTTCTCAAAAGCAGAGTGTGTTTCTTGTAAGGCGAGCTAGCGTTTGTTTCCCAGTCCTAAATGGAGTTGAATCACATGCAGTTTCTGGTCCTACGAGCAAGAGTTTTTTCTGGTAATAAGAGTCACTATTGCGCTCCCATTGTCATACTCAGGGCAAATAGCACTGGCCTCTGTTCCCAGCATGTACAGTGTACTGGACTAAAGAGGATCTACTGTTCTTGTCAGGTTCCTAAGCAGAGTTGAACTAGATATGGCCCATGTGTGTAGGAAGCACAGTTCTTTTGTACTCAGCAAGCTCACTCTTCTGGCGCTATAGGAAACACAGTAGATTAGAAGAGTGCTCTTTCCTCCAAAGCAGAGTGTGTTTCTTGTAAGGCCAGCTAGAGTTTGTTTCCCAATCCTAAATGGAGTTGAAATACACATGCAGTTTCTGGTCGTACGAGCAAGAGTTTTTTCTGGTAATAAGAGTCACTATTGCGCTCCCATTGTCATACTCAGGGCAAATAGCACTGGCCTCTGTTCCTAGCATGTACAGTGTACTGGACTAAAGAGGATCTACTGTTCTTGTCAATTTCCTAAGCAGAGTTGAACTAGATATGGCCCATGTGTGTAGGAAGCACAGTTCTTTTGTACTCAGCAAGCTCACTGTTCTGGCCCTATAGGAAACACAGTAGATTAGAAGAGTGCTCTTTCCTCCAAAGCAGAGTGTGTTTCTTGTAATGCCAGCTAGAGTTTGTTTCCCAGTCCTAAATGGAGTTGAATCACATGCAGTTTCCGTTCCTATGAGCAAGAGTTGTTTTCTGGTAAGGAAAGTCACTATTGCGCTCCCATTGCCAAACACAGTACAAATAGCCCTCGTGTCTGTTCCCAGCAAGTACAGTCAATTGGACTGAAGAGGAGCTACTGTTCTTGTCAGTTTCCTAAGCAAATTTGAACTAGATATGGCCTGTGTGTGTAGGAAGCACAGTTCTTTTTTTCTGAGCAAGCTCACTGTTTGGATCCCATAGGAAACACAGTAGAGTAGATGAGTGCTCTTTTCTCAAAAGCAGAGTGTGTTTCTTGTAAGGCGAGCTAGCGTTTGTTTCCCAATCCTAAATGGAGTTGAATCACATCCAGGTTCTGGTCCTACGAGCAAGAGTTGTTTTCTGGTAAGAAGAGTCACTATTGTGCTCCCTTTGCCATACACAGTGCAAATAGCCCTCGCGTCTGTTCCCAGCAAGTACAGTGTATTGGACTGAAGAGGAGCTACTGTTCTTGTCAGTTTCCTAAGCAGAGTTGAACTAGATATGGCCCGTGTGTGTAGGAAGCACAGTTCTTTTGTTCTGAGCAAGCTCACTGTTTGGACCCCATAGGAAACACAGTAGAGTAGAAGAGTGCTGTTTTCTCAAAAGCAGAGTGTGTTTCTTGTAAGGCGAGCTAGCGTTTGTTACCCAGTCCTAAATGGAGTTGAATCACATGCAGTTTCTGGTCATACGAGCAAGAGTTGTTTCCTGGTAAGAAGAGTCACTATTGCGCTCCCATTGCCATACACAGTGCAAATAGCACTGGAGTCTGTACCCAGCATGTACAGCGTATTGGACTGAAGAGGATGTTCTGTTCTTTTCAGTTTCCTAAGCAGAGTTGAACTAGATATGGCCCATGTGTGTAGGAAGCACAGTTCTTTTGTACTCAACAAGCTCACTGTTCTGGCCCTATAGGAAACACAGTAGAGTAGAAGAGTGCTCTTTCCTCAAAAGCAGAGTGTGTTTTTTGTAAGGCGAGCTAGCGTTTGTTTTGCAGTCCTAAATGGATTTGAATCACATGCAGTTTCCGTTTCTACGAGCAATAGTTGTTTTCTGGTAAGGAAAGGCACTATTGTGCTCTCTTTGCCATACACAGTGCAAATAGCACTCACGTCTGTTCCCAGCAAGTACAGTGTATTGGACTGAAGAGGAGCTACTGTTCTCTTCAGTTTCCTAAGCAGAATTGAACTAGATATGGCCCGTGTGTGTAGGAAGCACAGTTCTTTTGTTCTGAGCAAGCTCACTGTTTGGACCCCATAGAAAACACAGTAGAGTAGAAGAGTGCTCTTTTCTCAAAAGCAGAGTGTGTTTCTTGTAAGGCGAGCTAGTGTTTCTTTCCCAGTCCTAAATGGAGTTGAATCACATGCATTTTCTGGTCCTACGAGCAAGAGTTGTTTTCTGGTAAGAAGAGTCACTATTGCGCTCCCATTGCCATACACAGTGCAAATAGCTCTGGCGTCTGTACCCAGCATGTACAGCGTATTGGACTGAAGAGGATCTACTGTTCTTGTCAGTTTCCTAAGCAGAGTTGAACTAGATATGGCCCGTGTGTGTAGGAAGCACAGTTCTTTTGTTCTGAGCAAGCTGACTGTTTGGACCCCATAGGAAACACAGTAGAGTAGAAGAGGGCTCTTTTCTCAAAAGCAGAGTGTGTTTTTTGTAAGGCGATCTAGCGTTTGTTTCCCAGTCCTAAATGGAGTTGAATCACATGCAGTTTCTGGTCATACGAGCAAGAGTTGTTTTCTGGTAAGAAGAGTCACTATTGTGCTCCCATTGTCACTCACAGGGCAAATAGCACTGGCATCTCTTCCCAGTATGTACAGTCTATTGGACTGAAGAGGTTCTACTGTTCTTGTCAGTTTCCTAAACAGAATTGAACAAGATATGGCCCGTGTGTGTAGGAAGCACAGTTCTTTTGTTCTGAGCAAGCTCACATTTCGAACCCCATAGGAAACACAGTAGAGTAGAAGAGTGCATTTTTCTCATAAGCAGAGTGTGTTTCTTGTAAGGCGAGCTGGCATTTGTTTCCCAGTCCTAAATGGAGATGAAATACACATGCAGTTTCTGGTCCTACGAGCAAGAGTTGTTTACTGGTAAGAAGAGTCACTATTGCGCTCCCTTTGCCATACACAGTGCAAATAGCCCTCGCGTCTGTTCCCAGCAAGTACAGTGTATTGGACTGAAGAAGAGCTACTGTTCTTGTCAGTTTCCTAAGCAGAGTTGAACTAGATATGTCCCGTGTGTGTAGGAAGCACAGTTCTTTTGTTCTCAGCAAGCTCACTGTTCGGACCCCATAGAAAACACAGTCGAGTAGAAGCGTGCTCTTTTCTCAAAAGCAGAGTGTGTTTCTTGTAAGGCGAGCTAGCGTTTGTTTCCCAGTCCTAAATGGAGTTGAAATACACATGCAGTTTCTGGTCCTACGAGCAAGAGTTGTTTTCTGGTTAGAAGAGTCTCTATTGCGCTCCCTTTGCCATACACAATGCAAAAAGCCCTCGCGTCTGTTCCCAGCAAGTACAGTGTATTGGACTGAAGAGGAGCTACTGTTCTTGTCAGTTTCCTAAGCAGAGTTGAACTAGATATGGCCCATGTGTGTAGGAAGCTCAGTTCTTTGTACTCAGCAACTCACTGTTCTGGCCCTATAGGAAACACAGTAGAGTAGAAGAGTGCTCTTTCCTCAAAAACAGAGTGTGTTTTTTGTAAGGCGAGCTAGCCTTTGTTTCGCAGTCCTAAATGGAGTTGAATCACATGCAGTTTCCGTTCCTACGAGCAAGAGTTTTTTTCTGGTAAGGAAAGTCACTATTGCGCTCCCATTGCCATACTCAGTTCAAATAGCACTCGCGTCTGTTCCCAGCAAGTACAGTGTATTGGACTGTAGAGGAGCTACTGTTCTTGTCAGTTTCCTAAGCAGAATTGAACTAGATATGGTCCGTGTGTAGGAAGCACAGTTCTTTTGTTCTCATCAAGCTCACTGTTCGGACCCCATAGGAAACACAGTAGAGTAGAAGAGGGCTCTTTTCTCAAAAGCAGAGTGTGTTTCTTGTAAGGCGATCTAGCGTTTGTTTCCCAGTCCTAAATGGAGTTGAATCACATGCAGTGTCTGGTCATACGAGCAAGAGTTGTTTTCTGGTAAGAAGAGTCACTATTGCGCTCCCATTGTCACACACAGGGAAAATAGCACTGGCGTCTCTTCCCAGCATGTAGAGTCTATTGGACTGAACAGGTTCTACTGTTCTTGTCAGTTTCCTAAGCAGAATTGAACAAGATATGGCCCGTGTGTGTAGGAAGCACAGTTCTTTTGTTCTGAGCAAGCTCACATTTCGAACCCCATATAAAACACAGTAGAGTAGAAGAGTGCATTTTTCTCAAAAGCAGAGTGTGTTTCTTGTAAATCGAGCTAGCGTTTGTTTCCCAGTCCTAAATGGAGATGAAATACACATGCAGTTTCTGGTCCTATGAGCAAGAGTTGTTTTCTAGTAAGAAGAGTCACTATTGTGCTCCCATTGTCATACACAGTGCAAAGAGCCCTTGCGTCTGTTCCCAGCAAGTACAGTGTATTGGACTGAAGAGGAGCTACTGTTTTTGTCAGTTCCCTAAGCAGATTTGAACTAGATATGACCTGTGTGTGTAGGAAGCACAATTCTTTTGTTCTGAGCAAGCTCACTGTTTCAACCCAATAGGAAACACAGTAGAGTAGATGTGTGCCCTATTCTCAAAAGCAGAGCGTGTTTCTTGTAAGGCAAGCTAGCGTTTGTTTCCCAGTCCTAAGTGGATTGAATCAAATGCAGTTTCTGGTCCTACGAGCAAGAGGTGTTTTCTTGTAAGAAGAGTCACTATTGTGCTCCCATTGCCGAACACAGTGCAAATAGCACTCGCGTATGTTCCCAGTAAGTACAGTGTATTGGACTGAAGAGGAGCTACTGTTCTCGTCAGTTTCCTAAGCAGAGTTGAACTAGATATGGCCCGTGTGTGTAAGAAGCACATTTCTTTTGTTCTGAGCAAGCTCACTGTTTGGATCCCATAGGAAACACAGAAGAGTAGAAGAGTGCTCTTTTCTCAAAAGCAGAGTGTGTTTCTTGTAAGTCTAGCTAGCGTTTGTTTCCCAATCCTAAATGGAGTTGAATCACATCCAGTTTCTGGTCCTACGAGCAAGAGTAGTTTTCTGGTAAGAAGAGTCAATATTGCGCTCCCATTGTCATACACAGGGCAAATAGCACTGGCGTCTCTTCCCAGCATGTACAGTGTATTGGACTGAAGAGGAGCTACTGTTCTAGTCAGGTTCCTAAACAGAGTTGAACTAGATATGGCCTGTGTGTGTAGGAAGCACAGTTCTTTTGTTCTCAGCAAGCTCACTGTTCGGACCACATAAAAAACACAGTAGAGCAGAAGAGTGCTCTTTTCTCAAAAGCAGAGTGTGTTTCTTGTAGGGCGAGCTAGTGTTTGTTTCCCAGTCCTAAATGGAGTTGAATCACATGCAGTTTCTGGTCCTACGAGCAAGAGTTTTTTCTGGTAATAAGAGTCACTATTGCGCTCCCATTGTCATACTCAGGGCAAATAGCACTGGCCTCTGTTCCCAGCATGTACCGTGTATTGGACTAAAGAGGATCTACTGTTCTTGTCAGGTTTCTAAGCAGAGTTGAACTAGATATGGCCCATGTGTGTAGGAAGCACAGTTCTTTTGTACTCAGCAAGCTCACTGTTCTGGCCCTATAGGAAACACAGTAGAGTAGAAGAGTGCTCTTTCCTCAAAAGCAGAGTGTGTTTTTTGTAAGGCGAGCTAGCGTTTGTTTTGCAGTGCTAAATGGAGTTGAATCACACGCAGTTTCCGTTCCTACAAGCAAGAGTTATTTTCTGGTAAGGAAAGTCACTATTGTGCTCCCATTGCCATACACAGTGCAATTAGCACTCGCGTCTGTTTCCAGCAAGTACAGTGTATTGGACTGAGGAGGAGCTACTGTTCTAGTCAGGTTCCTAAGCAGAGTTGAACTAGATATGGCCCGTGTGTGTAGGAAGCACAATTCTTTTGTTCTCAGGAAGCTCACTGTTCGGACCATAAAAAACACAGTAGAATAGAAGAGTGCTCTTTTCTCAAAAGCAGAGTGTGTTTCTTGTAAGGCGAGCTAGCATTTGTTTCCCAGTCCTAAATGGAGTTGAATCACATGCAGTTTCTGGTCCTACGAGCAAGAGTTGTTTTCTGGTAAGAAGAGTCACTATTGTGCTCCCATTGTCATACACAGTGCAAATAGCCCTCGCGTCTCTTCCGAGCAAGTACAGTGTATTGGACTGAAGAGGAGCTACTGTTTTTGTCAGTTTGCTAAGCAGAGTTGAACTAGATATGACCTGTGTGTGTAGGAAGCACAGTTCTTTTGTTCTGAGCAAGCTCACTGTTTGGACCCCATAGGAAACACAGTAGAGTAGATGTGTGCCCTATTCTCAAAAGCAGAGCGTGTTTCTTGTAAGGCGAGCTAGCGTTTGTTTCCCAGTCCTAAGTGGATTGAATCAAATGCAGTTTCTGGTCCTACCAGCATGAGTTGTTTTCTTGTAACAAGAGTCACTATTTTGCTCCCATTGCCATACAGAGTGCAAATAGCACTCGCGTCTGTTCCCAGTAATTACAGTGTATTGGACTGAAGAGGAGCTACTGTTCTTGTCAGTTTCCTAAGCAGACTTGAACTAGATATGGCCCGTGTGTGTAGGAAGCACAGTTCATTTATTCTGAGCAAGCTCACTGTTCGGACCCCATAGGAAACACAGTAGAGTAGAAGAGTGCATTTTTCTCAAAAGCAGAGTGTGTTTCTTGTAAGGCCAGCTAGCGTTTGTTTCCCAGTCCTAAATGGAGATGAAATACACATGCAGTTTCTGGTCCTACGAGCAAGAGTTGTTTTCTGGTAAGAAGTGTCACTATTGCGCTCCCTTTGCCATACACAGTGCAAATAGCCCTCGCATCTGTTCCCAGCAAGTACAGTGTATTGGACTGAAGAGGAGCTACTGTTCTTGTCAGTTTCCTAAGCAGAGTTGAACTAGATATGGCCTGTGTGTGTAGGAAGCACAGTTCTTTTGTTCTCAGCAAGCTCACTGTTCGGACCCCATAGAAAACACAGTAGAGTAGAAGAGTGCTCTTTTCTCAAAAGCAGAGTGTGTTTCTTGTAAGGCTAGCTAGCCTTTGTTTCGCAGTCCTAAATGGAGTTGAATCACATGCAGTTTCCGTTCCTACGAGCAACAGTTTTTTTCCTGTAAGGAAAGTCACTACTGCGCTCCCATTGCCATACACAGTGCAAATAGCACTCGCGTCTGTTCCCAGCAAGTACAGTGTATTGGACTGAAGAGGAGCTACTGTTCTTGTCAGTTTCCTAAGCAGAATTGAACTAGATATGGCCCGTGTGTGTAGGAAGCACAGTTCTTTTGTTCTGAGCAAGCTCACTGTTTGGACCCCATAGGAAACACAGTAGAATAGAAGAGTGCTCTTTTCTCAAAACAGAGTGTGTTTCTTGTAAGGCGAGCTAGTGTTTGTTTCCCAGTCCTAAATGGAGTTGAATCACATGCAGTTTCTGGTCCTACGAGCAAGAGTTGTTTTCTGGAAAGAAGAGTCACTATTGCGCTCCCATTGCCATACACTGTGCAAAAAGCACTGGCGTCTGTACCCAGCATGTACAGTGTATTGGACTGAATAGGATCTACTGTTCTTGTCAGTTTCCTAAGCAGAATTGAACTAGATATGGCCCGTGTATGAGGAAGCACAGTTCTTTTGTTATGAGCAAGCTGACTGTTTGGACCCCATAGGAAACACAGTAGAGTAGAAGAGTGCTCTATTCTCAAAAGCAGATTGTCTTTCTTGTAAGGCAAGCTAGCGTTTGTTTCCCAGTCCCAAATGGAGTTGAATCACATGCAGTTTATGGTCCTACGAGCAAGAGTTGTTTTCTGGCAAGAAGAGTCACTATTGTGCTCTCTTTGCCATACACAGTGCAAATAGCCCTCGCGTCTGTTCCCAGCAAGTACAGTGTATTGGACTGAAGAGGAGCTACTGTTCTTGTCAGTTTCCTAAGCAGAGTTGAACTAGATATGGCCCGTGTGTGTAGGAAGCACAGTTCTTTTGTTCTGAGCAAGCTCACTGTTTGGACCCCATAGGAAACACAGTAGAGTAGAAGAGTGCTGTTTTCTCAAAAGCAGAGTGTGTTTCTTGTAAGGCGAGCTAGCGTTTGTTACCCAGTCCTAAATGGAGTTGAATCACATGCAGTTTCTGGTCCTACGAGCAAGAGTTGTTTCCTGGTAAGAAGAGTCACTATTGCGCTCCCATTGCCATACACAGTGCAAATAGCACTGGCGTCTGTACCCAGCATGTACAGCGTATTGGACTGAAGAGGATGTTCTGTTCTTTTCAGTTTCATAAGCAGAGTTGAACTAGATATGGCCCATGTGTGTAGGAAGCACAGTTCTTTTGTACTCAACAAGCTCACTGTTCTGGCCCTAAAGAAAACACAGTAGAGTAGAAGAGTGCTCTTTCCTCAAAAGCAGAGTGTGTTTTTTGTAAGGCGAGCTAGCGTTTGTTTTGCAGTCCTAAATGGATTTGAATCACATGCAGTTTCCGTTTCTACGAGCAATAGTTGTTTTCTGGTAAGGAAAGGCACTATTGTGCTCTCTTTGCCATACACAGTGCAAATAGCACTCACGTCTGTTCCCAGCAAGTACAGTGTATTGGACTGAAGAGGAGCTACTGTTCTCTTCAGTTTCCTAAGCAGAATTGAACTAGATATGGCCCGTGTGTGTAGGAAGCACAGTTCTTTTGTTCTGAGCAAGCTCACTGTTTGGACCCCATAGAAAACACAGTAGAGTAGAAGAGTGCTCTTTTCTCAAAAGCAGAGTGTGTTTCTTGTAAGGCGAGCTAGTGTTTCTTTCCCAGTCCTAAATGGAGTTGAATCACATGCATTTTCTGGTCCTACGAGCAAGAGTTGTTTTCTGGTAAGAAGAGTCACTATTGCGCTCCCATTGCCATACACAGTGCAAATAGCTCTGGCGTCTGTACCCAGCATGTACAGCGTATTGGACTGAAGAGGATCTACTGTTCTTGTCAGTTTCCTAAGCAGAGTTGAACTAGATATGGCCCGTGTGTGTAGGAAGCACAGTTCTTTTGTTCTGAGCAAGCTGACTGTTTGGACCCCATAGGAAACACAGTAGAGTAGAAGAGGGCTCTTTTCTCAAAAGCAGAGTGTGTTTTTTGTAAGGCGATCTAGCGTTTGTTTCCCAGTCCTAAATGGAGTTGAATCACATGCAGTTTCTGGTCATACGAGCAAGAGTTGTTTTCTGGTAAGAAGAGTCACTATTGTGCTCCCATTGTCACTCACAGGGCAAATAGCACTGTCGTCTCTTCCCAGTATGTACAGTCTATTGGACTGAAGAGGTTCTACTGTTCTTGTCAGTTTCCTAAACAGAATTGAACAAGATATGGCCCGTGTGTGTAGGAAGCACAGTTCTTTTGTTCTGAGCAAGCTCACATTTCGAACCCCATAGGAAACACAGTAGAGTAGAAGAGTGCATTTTTCTCCTAAGCAGAGTGTGTTTCTTGTAAGGCGAGCTGGCATTTGTTTCCCAGTCCTAAATGGAGATGAAATACACATGCAGTTTCTGGTCCTACGAGCAAGAGTTGTTTACTGGTAAGAAGAGTCACTATTGCGCTCCCTTTGCCATACACAGTGCAAATAGCCCTCGCGTCTGTTCCCAGCAAGTACAGTGTATTGGACTGAAGAAGAGCTACTGTTCTTGTCAGTTTCCTAAGCAGAGTTGAACTAGATATGTCCCGTGTGTGTAGGAAGCACAGTTCTTTTGTTCTCAGCAAGCTCACTGTTCGGACCCCATAGAAAACACAGTCGAGTAGAAGCGTGCTCTTTTCTCAAAAGCAGAGTGTGTTTCTTGTAAGGCGAGCTAGCGTTTGTTTCCCAGTCCTAAATGGAGTTGAAATACACATGCAGTTTCTGGTCCTACGAGCAAGAGTTGTTTTCTGGTTAGAAGAGTCACTATTGCGCTCCCTTTGCCATACACAATGCAAAAAGCCCTCGCGTCTGTTCCCAGCAAGTACAGTGTATTGGACTGAAGAGGAGCTACTGTTCTTGTCAGTTTCCTAAGCAGAGTTGAACTAGATATGGCCCATGTGTGTAGGAAGCTCAGTTCTTTGTACTCAGCAACTCACTGTTCTGGCCCTATAGGAAACACAGTAGAGTAGAAGAGTGCTCTTTCCTCAAAAACAGAGTGTGTTTTTTGTAAGGCGAGCTAGCCTTTGTTTCGCAGTCCTAAATGGAGTTGAATCACATGCAGTTTCCGTTCTTACGAGCAAGAGTTTTTTTCTGGTAAGGAAAGTCACTATTGCGCTCCCATTGCCATACTCAGTTCAAATAGCACTCGCGTCTGTTCCCAGCAAGTACAGTGTATTGGACTGTAGAGGAGCTACTGTTCTTGTCAGTTTCCTAAGCAGAATTGAACTAGATATGGTCCGTGTGTAGGAAGCACAGTTCTTTTGTTCTGAGCAAGCTCACATTTCTAACCCCATAGGATACACAGTAGAGTAGAGCGTGCATTTTTCTCAAAAGCAGATTGTGTTTCTTGTAAGGCGAGCTAGCGTTTGTTTCCCAGTCCTAAATGGAGTCGAATCACATGCAGTTTCTGGTCCTACGAGCAAGAGTTTTTTCTGGTAATAAGAGTCACTATTGCGCTCCCATTGTCATACTCAGGGCAAATAGCACTGGCCTCTGTTCCTAGCATGTACAGTGTACTGGACTAAAGAGGATCTACTGTTCTTGTCCGGTTCCTAAGCAGAGTTGAACTAGATATGGCCCATGTGTGTAGGAAGCACAGTTCTTTTGTACTCAGCAAGCTCACTGTTCTGGCCCTATAGGAAACACAGTAGATTAGAAGAGTGCTCTTTCCTCCAAAGCAGAGTGTGTTTCTTGTAATGCCAGCTAGAGTTTGTTTCCCAGTCCTAAATGGAGTTGAATCACATGCAGTTTCCGTTCCTATGAGCAAGAGTTGGTTTATGGTAAGGAAAGTCACTATTGCGCTCCCATTGCCAAACACAGTACAAATAGCCCTCGCGTCTGTTCCCAGCAAGTACAGTGTATTGGACTGAAGAGGAGCTACTGTTCTTGTCAGTTTCCTAAGCAGAATTGAACTACATATGGCCCGTGTGTGTAGGAAGCACAGTTCTTTTGTTCTGAGCAAGCTCACTGTTTGGAACCCATAGGAAACACAGTAGAGTAGAAGAGTGTTCTTTTCTCAAAAGTAGAGTGTGTTTCTTGTAAGGCGAGCTAGCGTTTGTTTCCCAGTCCTAAGTGGATTGATTCAAATGCCGTTCCTGGTCCTAAGAGCAAGAGTTGTTTTCTGGTAAGAGGAGTCACTATTGTGCTCCCATTGTCATACACAGGGCAAATAGCCCTCGCGTCTGTTCCCAGCAAGTACAGTGTATTTGACTGAAGAGGAGCTACTGTTTTTGTCAGTTTCCTAAGCAGAGTTGAACTAGATATGACCCGTGTGTGTAGGAAGCACAGTTCTTTTGTTCTGAGCAAGCACACTGTTTGGACCCCATAGGAAACACAGTAGAGTAGATGTGTGCCCTATTCTCAAAAGAAGAGTGTGTTTTTTGTAAGGCGAGCTAGCGTTTGTTTCGCAGTACTAAATGTAGTTGAATCACATGCAGTTTCCGTTCTTATGAGCAAGAGTTGTTTTCTGGTAAGGAAAGTCACTATTGCGCTCCCATTGCCATACACAGTGCAATTAGCACTCGCGTCTGTTCCCAGCAAGTACAGTGTATTGGACTGAAGAGGAGCTACTGTTCTTGTCAGTTTCCTAAGCATAATTGAACTAGATATGGCCCGTGTGTGTAGGAAGCACAGTTCTTTTGTTCTGAGCAAGCTCACTGTTTGGACCCCATAGGAAACACAGTAGAGTAGAAGAGTGCTCTTTTCTCAAAAGCAGAGTGTGTTTCTTGTAAGGCGAGCTAGCGTTTGTTTCCCAGTCCTAAATGGAGTTGAATCACATGCAGTTTCTGGCCCTACGAGCAAGAGTTGTTTTCTGGTAAGAAGAGTCACTATTGCGCTCCCATTGCCATACACAGTGCAAATAGCACTGGCGTCTGTACCCAGCATGTACAGCGTATTGGACTGAAGAGGATCTTGTGTTCTTTTCAGTTTCCTATGCAGAGTTGAACTAGATATGGCCCGTGTGTGTAGGAAGCACAGTTCTTTTGTTCTGAGCAAGCTCACATTTCAAACCCCATAGGAAACACAGTAGAGTAGAAAAGTGCATTTTTCTCAAAGGCAGAGTGTGTTTCTTGTAAGGCGAGCTAGCGTTTGTTTCCCAGTCCTAAATGGAGTTGAATCACATGCAGTTTCTGGTCCAACGAGCAAGAGTTTTTTCTGGTAATAAGAGTCACTATTGCGCTCCCATTGTCATACTCAGGGCAAATAGCACTGGCCTCTGTTCCTAGCATGTACAGTGTACTGGACTAAAGAGGATCTACTGTTCTTGTCAGGTTCCTAAGCAGAGTTGAACTAGATATGGCCCATGTGTGTAGGAAGCACAGTTCTTTTGTACTCAGCAAGCTCACTGTTCTGGCCCTATAGGAAACACAGTAGATTAGAAGAGTGCTCTTTCCTCCAAAGCAGAGTGTGTTTCTTGTAAGGCCAGCTAGAGTTTGTTTCCCAGTCCTAAATGGAGTTGAATCACATGCAGTTTCCGTTCCTATGAGCAAGAGTTGGTTTCTGGTAAGGAAAGTAAACTATTGCGCTACCATTGCCAAACACAGTGCAAATAGCCCTCGCGTCTGTTCCCAGCAAGTACAGTGTATTGGACTGAAGAGGAGCTACTGTTCTTGTCAGTTTCCTAAGCAAATTTGAACTAGATATGGCCCGTGTGTGTAGGAAGCACAGTTCTTTTGTTCTGAGCAAGCTCACTGTTTGGATCCCATAGGAAACACAGTAGAGTAGAAGAGTGCTCTTTTCTCAAAAGCAGAGTGTGTTTCTTGTAAGGCGAGCTAGCGTTTGTTTCCCAATCCTAAATTGAGTTAAATCACATCCAGTTTCTGGTCCTACGAGCAAGAGTTGTTTTCTGGTAAGAAGAGTCACTATTGTGCTCCCTTTGCCATACACAGTGCAAATAGCCCTCGCGTCTGTTCCCAGCAAGTACAGTGTATTGGACTGAAGAGGAGCTACTGTTCTTGTCAGTTTCCTAAGCAGAATTGAACTAGATATGGCCCGTGTGTGTAGGAAGCACAGTTCTTTTGTTCTGAGCAAGCTCACTGTTTGAACCCCATAGGAAACACAGTAGAGTAGAAGAGTGCTGTTTTCTCAAAAGCAGAATGTGTTTCTTGTAAGGCGAGCTAGCGTTTGTTTCCCAGTCCTAAATGGAGTTGAATCACATGCAGTTTCTGGTCCTACGAGCAAGAGTTGTTTTCTGGTAAGAAGAGTCACTATTGCGTTCCCATTGCCATACACAGTGCAAATAGCTCTGGCGTCTGTACCCAGCATGTACAGCGTATTGGACTGAAGAGGATGTTCCGTTCTTTTCAGTTTCCTAAGCAGAGTTGAACTAGATATGGCCCGTGTGTGTAGGAAGCACAGTTCTTTTGTTCTGAGCAAGCTCACATTTCGAACCCCATAGGAAACACAGTAGAGTAGAAGAGTGCATTTTTCTCAAAAGCAGATTGTGTTTCTTGTAAGGCGAGCTAGCGTTTGTTTCCCAGTCCTAAATGGAGTTGATAAACATGCAGTTTCTGGTCCTACGAGCAAGAGTTTTTTCTGGTAATAAGAGTCACTATTGCGCTCCCATTGTCATACTCAGGGCAAATAGCACTGGCCTCTGTTCCTAGCATGTACAGTGTACTGGACTAAAGAGGATCTACTGTTCTTGTCAGGTTCCTAAGCAGAGTTGAACTAGATATGGCCCATGTGTGTAGGAAGCACAGTTCTTTTGTACTCAGCAAGCTCACTGTTCTGGCCCTATAGGAAACACAGTAGAGTAGAAGAGTGCTCTTTCCTCAAAAGCAGAGTGTGTTTTTTGTAAGGCGAGCTAGCGTTTGTTTTGCAGTGCTAAATGGAGTTGAATCACACGCAGTTTCCGTTCCTACGAGCAAGAGTTATTTTCTGGTAAGGAAAGTCACTATTGTGCTCCCATTGCCATACACAGTGCAATTAGCACTCGCGTCTGTTTCCAGCAAGTACAGTGTATTGGACTGAGGAGGAGCTACTGTTCTAGTCAGGTTCCTAAGCAGAGTTGAACTAGATATGGCCCGTGTGTGTAGGAAGCACAATTCTTTTGTTCTCAGGAAGCTCACTGTTCGGACCCCATAAAAAAAACAGTAGAATAGAAGAGTGCTCTTTTCTCAAAAGCAGAGTGTGTTTCTTGTAAGGCGAGCTAGCATTTGTTTCCCAGTCCTAAATGGAGTTGAATCACATGCAGTTTCTGGTCCTACGAGCAAGAGTTGTTTTCTGGTAAGAAGAGTCACTATTGTGCTCCCATTGTCATACACAGTACAAATAGCCCTCGCGTCTGTTCCGAGCAAGTACAGTGTATTGGACTGAAGAGGAGCTACTGTTTTTGTCAGTTTGCTAAGCAGAGTTGAACTAGATATGACCTGTGTGTGTAGGAAGCACAGTTCTTTTGTTCTGAGCAAGCTCACTGTTTGGACCCCATAGGAAACACAGTAGAGTAGATGTGTGCCCTATTCTCAAAAGCAGAGCGTGTTTCTTGTAAGGCGAGCTAGCGTTTGTTTCCCAGTCCTAAGTGGATTGAATCAAATGCAGTTTCTGGTCCTACCAGCATGAGTTGTTTTCTTGTAACAAGAGTCACTATTTTGCTCCCATTGCCATACAGAGTGCAAATAGCACTCGCGTCTGTTCCCAGTAATTACAGTGTATTGGACTGAAGAGGAGCTACTGTTCTTGTCAGTTTCCTAAGCAGACTTGAACTAGATATGGCCCGTGTGTGTAGGAACCCAGTTCATTTGTTCTGAGCAAGCTCACTGTTCGGACCCCATAGGAAACACAGTAGAGTAGAAGAGTGCATTTTTCTCAAAAGCAGAGTGTGTTTCTTGTAAGGCCAGCTAGCGTTTGTTTCCCAGTCCTAAATGGAGATGAAATACACATGCAGTTTCTGGTCCTACGAGCAAGAGTTGTTTTCTGGTAAGAAGAGTCACTATTGCGCTCCCTTTGCCATACACAGTGCAAATAGCCCTCGCGTCTGTTCCCAGCAAGTACAGTGTATTGGACTGAAGAGGAGCTACTGTTCTTGTCAGTTTCCTAAGCAGAGTTGAACTAGATATGGCCTGTGTGTGTAGGAAGCACAGTTCTTTTGTTCTCAGCAAGCTCACTGTTCGGACCCCATAGAAAACACAGTAGAGTAGAAGAGTGCTCTTTTCTCAAAAGCAGAGTGTGTTTCTTGTAAGGCTAGCTAGCCTTTGTTTCGCAGTCCTAAATGGAGTTGAATCACATGCAGTTTCCGTTCCTACGAGCAACAGTTTTTTTCCTGTAAGGAAAGTCACTACTGCGCTCCCATTGCCATACACAGTGCAAATAGCACTCGCGTCTGTTCCCAGCAAGTACAGTGTATTGGACTGAAGAGGAGCTACTGTTCTTGTCAGTTTCCTAAGCAGAATTGAACTAGATATGGCCCGTGTGTGTAGGAAGCACAGTTCTTTTGTTCTGAGCAAGCTCACTGTTTGGACCCCATAGGAAACACAGTAGAATAGAAGAGTGCTCTTTTCTCAAAACAGAGTGTGTTTCTTGTAAGGCGAGCTAGTGTTTGTTTCCCAGTCCTAAATGGAGTTGAATCACATGCAGTTTCTGGTCCTACGAGCAAGAGTTGTTTTCTGGAAAGAAGAGTCACTATTGCGCTCCCATTGCCATACACTGTGCAAAAAGCACTGGCGTCTGTACCCAGCATGTACAGTGTAATGGACTGAAGAGGATCTACTGTTCTTGTCAGTTTCCTAAGCAGAATTGAACTAGATATGGCCCGTGTATGAGGAAGCACAGTTCTTTTGTTATGAGCAAGCTGACTGTTTGGACCCCATAGGAAACACAGTAGAGTAGAAGAGTGTTCTATTCTCAAAAGCAGAGTGTCTTTCTTGTAAGGCAAGCTAGCGTTTGTTATCCAGTCCAAAATGGCGTTGAATCACATGCAGTTTATGGTCCTACGAGCAAGAGTTGTTTTCTGGCAAGAAGAGTCACTATTATGCTCCCATTGCCATACACAGTACAAATAGCACTGGTGTCTGTACACAGCATGTACAGCGTATTGGACTGAAGAGGTTCTTCTGTTCTTTTCAGTTTCCTAAGCAGAGTTGAACTAGATATGGCCCGTGTGTGTAGGAAGCACAGTTCTTTTGTTCTGAGCAAGCTCACATTTCGAACCCCATAGGAAACACAGTAGAGTAGAAGAGTGTATTTTTCTCAAAAGCAGAGTGTGTTTCTTGTAAGGCGAGCTAGCGTTTGTTTCCCAGTCCTAAATGGAGTTGAATCACATGCAGTTTCTGGTCCTACGAGCAAGAGTTTTTTCTGGTAATAAGAGTCACTATTGCGCTCCCATTGTCATACTCAGGGCAAATAGCACTGGCCTCTGTTCCCAGCATGTACAGTGTACTGAACTAAAGAGGATCTACTGTTCTTGTCAGGTTCCTAAGCAGAGTTGAACTAGATATGGCCCATGTGTGTAGGAAGCACAGTTCTTTTGTACTCAGCAAGCTCACTCTTCTGGCGCTATAGGAAACACAGTAGATTAGAAGAGTGCTCTTTCCTCCAAAGCAGAGTGTGTTTCTTGTAATGCCAGCTAGAGATTGTTTCCCAGTTCTAAAAGGAGTTGAATCACATGCAGTTTCCGTTCCTATGAGCAAGAGTTGTTTTCTGGTAAGGAAAGTCACTATTGCGCTCCCATTGCCAAACACAGTACAAATAGCCCTCGCGTCTGTCCCAGCAAGTGCAGTGTATTGGACTGAAGAGGAGCTACTGTTCTTGTCAGTTTCCTAAGCAAATTTGAACTAGATATGGCCTGTGTGTGTAGTAAGCACAGTTCTTTTGTTCTGAGCAAGCTCACTGTTTGGATCCCATAGGAAACACAGTAGAGTAGATGAGTGCTCTTTTCTCAAAAGCAGAGTGTGTTTCTTGTAAGGCGAGCTAGCGTTTGTTTCCCAATCCTAAATGGAGTTGAATCACATCCAGGTTCTGGTCCTACGAGCAAGAGTTGTTTTCTGGTAAGAAGAGTCACTATTGCGCTCCCTTTGCCATACACAGTGCAAATAGCCCTCGCGTCTGTTCCCAGCAAGTACTGTGT
The DNA here is from genome assembly GCF_949786415.1 of Peromyscus eremicus. Lineage (NCBI taxonomy): Eukaryota > Metazoa > Chordata > Mammalia > Rodentia > Cricetidae > Peromyscus > Peromyscus eremicus. The sequence continues at coordinate 77,846 of NW_026735473.1, read as the reverse complement.
ATTGGACTGAAGAGGAGCTACTGTTCTTGTCAGTTTCCTAAGCAGAGTTGAACTAGATATGGCCTGTGTGTGTAGGAAGCACAGTTCTTTTGTTCTCAGCAAGCTCACTGTTCGGACCCCATAGAAAACACAGTAGAGTAGAAGAGTGATCTTTTCTCAAAAGCAGAGTGTGTTTCTTGTAAGGCGAGCTAGCGTTTGTTACCCAGTCCTAAATGGAGTTGAATCACATGCAGTTTCTGGTCCTACGAGCAAGAGTTGTTTCCTGGTAAGAAGAGTCACTATTGCGCTCCCATTGCCATACACAGTGCAAATAGCACTGGCGTCTGTACCCAGCATGTACAGCGTATTGGACTGAAGAGGATGTTCTGTTCTTTTCAGTTTCCTAAGCAGAGTTGAACTAGATATGGCCCGTGTGTGTAGGAAGCACAGTTCTTTTGTTCTGAGCAAGCTGACTGTTTGGACCCCATAGGAAACACAGTAGAGTAGAAGAGGGCTATTTTCTCAAAAGCAGAGTGTGTTTTTTGTAAGGCGATCTAGCGTTTGTTTCCCAGTCCTAAATGGAGTTGAATCACATCCAGTTTCTGGTCCTACGAGCAAGAGTAGTTTTCTGGTAAGAAGAGTCAATATTGCGCTTCCATTGTCATACACAGGGCAAATAGCACTGGCGTCTCTTCCCAGCATGTACAGTGTATTGGACTGAAGAGGAGCTACTGTTCTAGTCAGGTTCCTAAACAGAGTTGAACTAGATATGGCCTGTGTGTGTAGGAAGCACAGTTCTTTTGTTCTCAGCAAGCTCACTGTTCGGACCACATAAAAAACACAGTAGAGCAGAAGAGTGCTCTTTTCTCAAAAGCAGAGTGTGTTTCTTGTAGGGCGAGCTAGTGTTTGTTTCCCAGTCCTAAATGGAGTTGAATCACATGCAGTTTCTGGTCCTATGAGCAAGAGTTTTTTCTGGTAATAAGAGTCACTATTGCGCTCCCATTGTCATACTCAGGGCAAATAGCACTGGCCTCTGTTCCCAGCATGTACCGTGTATTGGACTAAAGAGGATCTACTGTTCTTGTCAGGTTTCTAAGCAGAGTTGAACTAGATATGGCCCATGTGTGTAGGAAGCACAGTTCTTTTGTACTCAGCAAGCTCACTGTTCTGGCCCTATAGGAAACACAGTAGAGTAGAAGAGTGCTCTTTCCTCAAAAGCAGAGTGTGTTTTTTGTAAGGCGAGCTAGCGTTTGTTTTGCAGTGCTAAATGGAGTTGAATCACACGCAGTTTCCGTTCCTACAAGCAAGAGTTATTTTCTGGTAAGGAAAGTCACTATTGTGCTCCCATTGCCATACACAGTGCAATTAGCACTCGCGTCTGTTTCCAGCAAGTACAGTGTATTGGACTGAGGAGGAGCTACTGTTCTAGTCAGGTTCCTAAGCAGAGTTGAACTAGATATGGCCCGTGTGTGTAGGAAGCACAATTCTTTTGTTCTCAGGAAGCTCACTGTTCGGACCATAAAAAACACAGTAGAATAGAAGAGTGCTCTTTTTTCAAAAGCAGAGTGTGTTTCTTGTAAGGCGAGCTAGCATTTGTTTCCCAGTCCTAAATGGAGTTGAATCACACGCAGTTTCCGTTCCTACAAGCAAGAGTTGTTTTCTGGTAAGAAGAGTCACTATTTTGCTCCCATTGCCATACAGAGTGCAAATAGCACTCGCGTCTGTTCCCAGTAATTACAGTGTATTGGACTGAAGAGGAGCTACTGTTCTTGTCAGTTTCCTAAGCAGACTTGAACTAGATATGGCCCGTGTGTGTAGGAAGCACAGTTCATTTATTCTGAGCAAGCTCACTGTTCGGACCCCATAGGAAACACAGTAGAGTAGAAGAGTGCATTTTTCTCAAAAGCAGAGTGTGTTTCTTGTAAGGCCAGCTAGCATTTGTTTCCCAGTCCTAAATGGAGATGAAATACACATGCAGTTTCTGGTCCTACGAGCAAGAGTTGTTTTCTCGTAAGAAGAGTCACTATTGCGCTCCCTTTGCCATACACAGTGCAAATAGCCCTCGCGTCTGTTCCCAGCAAGTACAGTGTATTGGACTGAAGAGGAGCTACTGTTCTTGTCAGTTTCCTAAGCAGAGTTGAACTAGATATGGCCTGTGTGTGTAGGAAGCACAGTTCTTTTGTTCTCAGCAAGCTCACTGTTCGGACCCCATAGAAAACACAGTAGAGTAGAAGAGTGCTCTTTTCTCAAAAGCAGAGTGTGTTTCTTGTAAGGCGAGCTAGCGTTTGTTACCCAGTCCTAAATGGAGTTGAATCACATGCAGTTTCTGGTCCTACGAGCAAGAGTTGTTTCCTGGTAAGAAGAGTCACTATTGCGCTCCCATTGCCATACACAGTGCAAATAGCACTGGCGTCTGTACCCAGCATATACAGCGTATTGGACTGAAGAGGATGTTCTGTTCTTTTCAGTTTCCTAAGCAGAGTTGAACTAGATATGGCCCATGTGTGTAGGAAGCACAGTTCTTTTGTACTCAACAAGCGCACTGTTCTGGCCCTATAGGAAACACAGTAGAGTAGAAGAGTGCTCTTTCCTCAAAAGCAGAGTGTGTTTTTTGTAAGGCGAGCTAGCGTTTGTTTTGCAGTCCTAAATGGATTTGAATCACATGCAGTTTCCGTTTCTACGAGCAATAGTTGTTTTCTGGTAAGGAAAGGCACTATTGTGCTCTCTTTGCCATACACAGTGCAAATAGCACTCACGTCTGTTCCCAGCAAGTACAGTGTATTGGACTGAAGAGGAGCTACTGTTCTCTTCAGTTTCCTAAGCAGAATTGAACTAGATATGGCCCGTGTGTGTAGGAAGCACAGTTCTTTTGTTCTGAGCAAGCTCACTGTTTGGACCCCATAGAAAACACAGTAGAGTAGAAGAGTGCTCTTTTCTCAAAAGCAGAGTGTGTTTCTTGTAAGGCGAGCTAGTGTTTCTTTCCCAGTCCTAAATGGAGTTGAATCACATGCATTTTCTGGTCCTACGAGCAAGAGTTGTTTTCTGGTAAGAAGAGTCACTATTGCGCTCCCATTGCCATACACAGTGCAAATAGCTCTGGCGTCTGTACCCAGCATGTACAGCGTATTGGACTGAAGAGGATCTACTGTTCTTGTCAGTTTCCTAAGCAGAGTTGAACTAGATATGGCCCGTGTGTGTAGGAAGCACAGTTCTTTTGTTCTGAGCAAGCTGACTGTTTGGACCCCATAGGAAACACAGTAGAGTAGAAGAGGGCTCTTTTCTCAAAAGCAGAGTGTGTTTTTTGTAAGGCGATCTAGCGTTTGTTTCCCAGTCCTAAATGGAGTTGAATCACATGCAGTTTCCTGTCATACGAGCAAGAGTTGTTTTCTGGTAAGAAGAGTCACTATTGTGCTCCCATTGTCACTCACAGGGCAAATAGCACTGGCGTCTCTTCCCAGTATGTACAGTCTATTGGACTGAAGAGGTTCTACTGTTCTTGTCAGTTTCCTAAACAGAATTGAACAAGATATGGCCCGTGTGTGTAGGAAGCACAGTTCTTTTGTTCTGAGCAAGCTCACATTTCGAACCCCATAGGAAACACAGTAGAGTAGAAGAGTGCATTTTTCTCATAAGCAGAGTGTGTTTCTTGTAAGGCGAGCTGGCATTTGTTTCCCAGTCCTAAATGGAGATGAAATACACATGCAGTTTCTGGTCCTACGAGCAAGAGTTGTTTACTGGTAAGAAGAGTCACTATTGCGCTCCCTTTGCCATACACAGTGCAAATAGCCCTCGCGTCTGTTCCCAGCAAGTACAGTGTATTGGACTGAAGAAGAGCTACTGTTCTTGTCAGTTTCCTAAGCAGAGTTGAACTAGATATGTCCCGTGTGTGTAGGAAGCACAGTTCTTTTGTTCTCAGCAAGCTCACTGTTCGGACCCCATAGAAAACACAGTCGAGTAGAAGCGTGCTCTTTTCTCAAAAGCAGAGTGTGTTTCTTGTAAGGCGAGCTAGCGTTTGTTTCCCAGTCCTAAATGGAGTTGAAATACACATGCAGTTTCTGGTCCTACGAGCAAGAGTTGTTTTCTGGTTAGAAGAGTCACTATTGCGCTCCCTTTGCCATACACAATGCAAAAAGCCCTCGCGTCTGTTCCCAGCAAGTACAGTGTATTGGACTGAAGAGGAGCTACTGTTCTTGTCAGTTTCCTGAGCAGAGTTGAACTAGATATGGCCCATGTGTGTAGGAAGCTCAGTTCTTTGTACTCAGCAACTCACTGTTCTGGCCCTATAGGAAACACAGTAGAGTAGAAGAGTGCTCTTTCCTCAAAAACAGAGTGTGTTTTTTGTAAGGCGAGCTAGCCTTTGTTTCGCAGTCCTAAATGGAGTTGAATCACATGCAGTTTCCGTTCCTACGAGCAAGAGTTTTTTTCTGGTAAGGAAAGTCACTATTGCGCTCCCTTTGCCATACTCAGTTCAAATAGCACTCGCGTCTGTTCCCAGCAAGTACAGTGTATTGGACTGTAGAGGAGCTACTGTTCTTGTCAGTTTCCTAAGCAGAATTGAACTAGATATGGTCCGTGTGTAGGAAGCACAGTTCTTTTGTTCTGAGCAAGCTCACTGTTCGGACCCCATAGGAAACACAGTAGAGTAGAAGAGGGCTCTTTTCTCAAAAGCAGAGTGTGTTTCTTGTAAGGCGATCTAGCGTTTGTTTCCCAGTCCTAAATGGAGTTGAATCACATGCAGTGTCTGGTCATACGAGCAAGAGTTGTTTTCTGGTAAGAAGAGTCACTATTGCGCTCCCATTGTCACACACAGGGAAAATAGCACTGGCGTCTCTTCCCAGCATGTAGAGTCTATTGGACTGAACAGGTTCTACTGTTCTTGTCAGTTTCCTAAGCAGAATTGAACAAGATATGGCCCGTGTGTGTAGGAAGCACAGTTCTTTTGTTCTGAGCAAGCTCACATTTCGAACCCCATATAAAACACAGTAGAGTAGAAGAGTGCATTTTTCTCAAAAGCAGAGTGTGTTTCTTGTAAATCGAGCTAGCGTTTGTTTCCCAGTCCTAAATTGAGATGAAATACACATGCAGTTTCTGGTCCTATGAGCAAGAGTTGTTTTCTAGTAAGAAGAGTCACTATTGTGCTCCCATTGTCATACACAGTGCAAAGAGCCCTTGCGTCTGTTCCCAGCAAGTACAGTGTATTGGACTGAAGAGGAGCTACTGTTTTTGTCAGTTCCCTAAGCAGATTTGAACTAGATATGACCTGTGTGTGTAGGAAGCACAATTCTTTTGTTCTGAGCAAGCTCACTGTTTCAACCCCATAGGAAACACAGTAGAGTAGATGTGTGCCCTATTCTCAAAAGCAGAGCGTGTTTCTTGTAAGGCAAGCTAGCGTTTGTTTCCCAGTCCTAAGTGGATTGAATCAAATGCAGTTTCTGGTCCTACGAGCAAGAGTTGTTTTCTGGTAAGAAGAGTCACTATTGTGCTCCCATTGCCGAACACAGTGCAAATAGCACTCGCGTATGTTCCCAGTAAGTACAGTGTATTAGACTGAAGAGGAGCTACTGTTCTCGTCAGTTTCCTAAGCAGAGTTGAACTAGATATGGCCCGTGTGTGTAAGAAGCACATTTCTTTTGTTCTGAGCAAGCTCACTGTTTGGATCCCATAGGAAACACAGAAGAGTAGAAGAGTGCTCTTTTCTCAAAAGCAGAGTGTGTTTCTTGTAGGGCGAGCTAGTGTTTGTTTCCCAGTCCTAAATGGAGTTGAATCACATGCAGTTTCTGGTCCTACGAGCAAGAGTTTTTTCTGGTAATAAGAGTCACTATTGCGCTCCCATTGTCATACTCAGGGCAAATAGCACTGGCCTCTGTTCCCAGCATGTACCGTGTATTGGACTAAAGAGGATCTACTGTTCTTGTCAGGTTTCTATGCAGAGTTGAACTAGATATGGCCCATGTGTGTAGGAAGCACAGTTCTTTTGTACTCAGCAAGCTCACTGTTCTGGCCCTATAGGAAACACAGTAGAGTAGAAGAGTGCTCTTTCCTCAAAAGCAGAGTGTGTTTTTTGTAAGGCGAGCTAGCGTTTGTTTTGCAGTGCTAAATGGAGTTGAATCACACGCAGTTTCCGTTCCTACAAGCAAGAGTTATTTTCTGGTAAGGAAAGTCACTATTGTGCTCCCATTGCCATACACAGTGCAATTAGCACTCGCGTCTGTTTCCAGCAAGTACAGTGTATTGGACTGAGGAGGAGCTACTGTTCTAGTCAGGTTCCTAAGCAGAGTTGAACTAGATATGGCCCGTGTGTGTAGGAAGCACAATTCTTTTGTTCTCAGGAAGCTCACTGTTCGGACCATAAAAAACACAGTAGAATAGAAGAGTGCTCTTTTCTCAAAAGCAGAGTGTGTTTCTTGTAAGGCGAGCTAGCATTTGTTTCCCAGTCCTAAATGGAGTTGAATCACATGCAGTTTCTGGTCCTACGAGCAAGAGTTGTTTTCTGGTAAGAAGAGTCACTATTGTGCTCCCATTGTCATACACAGTGCAAATAGCCCTCGCGTCTGTTCCGAGCAAGTACAGTGTATTGGACTGAAGAGGAGCTACTGTTTTTGTCAGTTTGCTAAGCAGAGTTGAACTAGATATGACCTGTGTGTGTAGGAAGCACAGTTCTTTTGTTCTGAGCAAGCTCACTGTTTGGACCCCATAGGAAACACAGTAGAGTAGATGTGTGCCCTATTCTCAAAAGCAGAGCGTGTTTCTTGTAAGGCGAGCTAGCGTTTGTTTCCCAGTCCTAAGTGGATTGAATCAAATGCAGTTTCTGGTCCTACCAGCATGAGTTGTTTTCTTGTAACAAGAGTCACTATTTTGCTCCCATTGCCATACAGAGTGCAAATAGCACTCGCGTCTGTTCCCAGTAATTACAGTGTATTGGACTGAAGAGGAGCTACTGTTCTTGTCAGTTTCCTAAGCAGACTTGAACTAGATATGGCCCGTGTGTGTAGGAAGCACAGTTCATTTATTCTGAGCAAGCTCACTGTTCGGACCCCATAGGAAACACAGTAGAGTAGAAGAGTGCATTTTTCTCAAAAGCAGAGTGTGTTTCTTGTAAGGCCAGCTAGCGTTTGTTTCCCAGTCCTAAATGGAGATGAAATACACATGCAGTTTCTGGTCCTACGAGCAAGAGTTGTTTTCTGGTAAGAAGAGTCACTATTGCGCTCCCTTTGCCATACACAGTGCAAATAGCCCTCGCGTCTGTTCCCAGGAAGTACAGTGTATTGGACTGAAGAGGAGCTACTGTTCTTGTCAGTTTCCTAAGCAGAGTTGAACTAGATATGGCCTGTGTGTGTAGGAAGCACAGTTCTTTTGTTTTCAGCAAGCTCACTGTTCGGACCCCATAGAAAACACAGTAGAGTAGAAGAGTGCTCTTTTCTCAAAAGCAGAGTGTGTTTCTTGTAAGGCGAGCTAGCGTTTGTTACCCAGTCCTCAATGGAGTTGAATCACATGCAGTTTCTGGTCCTACGAGCAAGAGTTGTTTCCTGGTAAGAAGAGTCACTATTGCGCTCCCATTGCCATACACAGTGCAAATAGCACTGGCGTCTGTACCCAGCATGTACAGCGTATTGGACTGAAGAGGATGTTCTGTTCTTTTCAGTTTCCTAAGCAGAGTTGAACTAGATATGGCCCGTGTGTGTAGGAAGCACAGTTCTTTTGTTCTGAGCAAGCTGACTGTTTGGACCCCATAGGAAACACAGTAGAGTAGAAGAGGGCTCTTTTCTCAAAAGCAGAGTGTGTTTTTTGTAAGGCGATCTAGCGTTTGTTTCCCAGTCCTAAATGGAGTTGAATCACATCCAGTTTCTGGTCCTACGAGCAAGAGTAGTTTTCTGGTAAGAAGAGTCAATATTGCGCTCCCATTGTCATACACAGGGCAAATAGCACTGGCGTCTCTTCCCAGCATGTACAGTGTATTGGACTGAAGAGGAGCTACTGTTCTAGTCAGGTTCCTAAACAGAGTTGAACTAGATATGGCCTGTGTGTGTAGGAAGCACAGTTCTTTTGTTCTCAGCAAGCTCACTGTTCGGACCACATAAAAAACACAGTAGAGCAGAAGAGTGCTCTTTTCTCAAAAGCAGAGTGTGTTTCTTGTAGGGCGAGCTAGTGTTTGGTTCCCAGTCCTAAATGGAGTTGAATCACATGCAGTTTCTGGTCCTACGAGCAAGAGTTTTTTCTGGTAATAAGAGTCACTATTGCGCTCCCATTGTCATACTCAGGGCAAATAGCACTGGCCTCTGTTCCCAGCATGTACCGTGTATTGGACTAAAGAGGATCTACTGTTCTTGTCAGGTTTCTAAGCAGAGTTGAACTAGATATGGCCCATGTGTGTAGGAAGCACAGTTCTTTTGTACTCAGCAAGCTCACTGTTCTGGCCCTATAGGAAACACAGTAGAGTAGAAGAGTGCTCTTTCCTGAAAAGCAGAGTGTGTTTTTTGTAAGGCGAGCTAGCGTTTGTTTTGCAGTGCTAAATGGAGTTGAATCACACGCAGTTTCCGTTCCTACAAGCAAGAGTTATTTTCTGGTAAGGAAAGTCACTATTGTGCTCCCATTGCCATACACAGTGCAATTAGCACTCGCGTCTGTTTACAGCAAGTACAGTGTATTGGACTGAGGAGGAGCTACTGTTCTAGTCAGGTTCCTAAGCAGAGTTGAACTAGATATGGCCCGTGTGTGTAGGAAGCACAATTCTTTTGTTCTCAGGAAGCTCACTGTTCGGACCATAAAAAACACAGTAGAATAGAAGAGTGCTCTTTTCTCAAAAGCAGAGTGTGTTTCTTGTAAGGCGAGCTAGCATTTGTTTCCCAGTCCTAAATGGAGTTGAATCACATGCAGTTTCTGGTCCTACGAGCAAGAGTTGTTTTCTGGTAAGAAGAGTCACTATTGTGCTCCCATTGTCATACACAGTGCAAATAGCCCTCGCGTCTCTTCCGAGCAAGTACAGTGTATTGGACTGAAGAGGAGCTACTGTTTTTGTCAGTTTGCTAAGCAGAGTTGAACTAGATATGACCTGTGTGTGTAGGAAGCACAGTTCTTTTGTTCTGAGCAAGCTCACTGTTTGGACCACATAGGAAACACAGTAGAGTAGATGTGTGCCCTATTCTCAAAAGCAGAGCGTGTTTCTTGTAAGGCGAGCTAGCGTTTGTTTCCCAGTCCTAAGTGGATTGAATCAAATGCAGTTTCTGGTCCTACCAGCATGAGTTGTTTTCTTGTAACAAGAGTCACTATTTTGCTCCCATTGCCATACAGAGTGCAAATAGCACTCGCGTCTGTTCCCAGTAATTACAGTGTATTGGACTGAAGAGGAGCTACTGTTCTTGTCAGTTTCCTAAGCAGACTTGAACTATATATGGCCCGTGTGTGTAGGAAGCACAGTTCATTTATTCTGAGCAAGCTCACTGTTCGGACCCCATAGGAAACACAGTAGAGTAGAAGAGTGCATTTTTCTCAAAAGCAGAGTGTGTTTCTTGTAAGGCCAGCTAGCGTTTGTTTCCCAGTCCTAAATGGAGATGAAATACACATGCAGTTTCTGGTCCTACGAGCAAGAGTTGTTTTCTGGTAAGAAGAGTCACTATTGCGCTCCCTTTGCCATACACAGTGCAAATAGCCCTCGCGTCTGTTCCCAGCAAGTACAGTGTATTGGACTGAAGAGGAGCTACTGTTCTTGTCAGTTTCCTAAGCAGAGTTGAACTAGATATGGCCTGTGTGTGTAGGAAGCACAGTTCTTTTGTTCTCAGCAAGCTCACTGTTCGGACCCCATAGAAAACACAGTAGAGTAGAAGAGTGCTCTTTTCTCAAAAGCAGAGTGTGTTTCTTGTAAGGCAAGCTAGCGTTTGTTACCCAGTCCTAAATGGAGTTGAATCACATGCAGTTTCTGGTCCTACGAGCAAGAGTTGTTTCCTGGTAAGAAGAGTCACTATTGCGCTCCCATTGCCATACACAGTGCAAATAGCACTGGCGTCTGTACCCAGCATGTACAGCGTATTGGACTGAAGAGGATGTTCTGTTCTTTTCAGTTTCCTAAGCAGAGTTGAACTAGATATGGCCCGTGTGTGTAGGAAGCACAGTTCTTTTGTTCTGAGCAAGCTGACTGTTTGGACCCCATAGGAAACACAGTAGAGTAGAAGAGGGCTCTTTTCTCAAAAGCAGAGTGTGTTTTTTGTAAGGCGATCTAGCGTTTGTTTCCCAGTCCTAAATGGAGTTGAATCACATGCAGTTTCTGGTCATACGAGCAAGAGTTGTTTTCTGGTAAGAAGAGTCACTATTGTGCTCCCATTGTCACTCACAGGGCAAATAGCACTGGCGTCTCTTCCCAGTATGTACAGTCTATTGGACTGAAGAGGTTCTACTGTTCTTGTCAGTTTCCTAAACAGAATTGAACAAGATATGGCCCGTGTGTGTAGGAAGCACAGTTCTTTTGTTCTGAGCAAGCTCACATTTCGAACCCCATAGGAAACACAGTAGAGTAGAAGAGTGCATTTTTCTCCTAAGCAGAGTGTGTTTCTTGTAAGGCGAGCTGGCATTTGTTTCCCAGTCCTAAATGGAGATGAAATACACATGCAGTTTCTGGTCCTACGAGCAAGAGTTGTTTACTGGTAAGAAGAGTCACTATTGCGCTCCCTTTGCCATACACAGTGCAAATAGCCCTCGCGTCTGTTCCCAGCAAGTACAGTGTATTGGACTGAAGAAGAGCTACTGTTCTTGTCAGTTTCCTAAGCAGAGTTGAACTATATATGTCCCGTGTGTGTAGGAAGCACAGTTCTTTTGTTCTCAGCAAGCTCACTGTTCGGACCCCATAGAAAACACAGTCGAGTAGAAGCGTGCTCTTTTCTCAAAAGCAGAGTGTGTTTCTTGTAAGGCGAGCTAGCGTTTGTTTCCCAGTCCTAAATGGAGTTGAAATACACATGCAGTTTCTGGTCCTACGAGCAAGAGTTGTTTTCTGGTTAGAAGAGTCACTATTGCGCTCCCTTTGCCATACACAATGCAAAAAGCCCTCGCGTCTGTTCCCAGCAAGTACAGTGTATTGGACTGAAGAGGAGCTACTGTTCTTGTCAGTTTCCTAAGCAGAGTTGAACTAGATATGGCCCATGTGTGTAGGAAGCTCAGTTCTTTGTACTCAGCAACTCACTGTTCTGGCCCTATAGGAAACACAGTAGAGTAGAAGAGTGCTCTTTCCTCAAAAACAGAGTGTGTTTTTTGTAAGGCGAGCTAGCCTTTGTTTCGCAGTCCTAAATGGAGTTGAATCACATGCAGTTTCCGTTCCTACGAGCCAGAGTTTTTTTCTGGTAAGTAAAGTCACTATTGCGCTCCCATTGCCATACTCAGTTCAAATAGCACTCGCGTCTGTTCCCAGCAAGTACAGTGTATTGGACTGTAGAGGAGCTACTGTTCTTGTCAGTTTCCTAAGCAGAATTGAACTAGATATGGTCCGTGTGTAGGAAGCACAGTTCTTTTGTTCTGAGCAAGCTCACTGTTCGGACCCCATAGGAAACACAGTAGAGTAGAAGAGGGCTCTTTTCTCAAAAGCAGAGTGTGTTTCTTGTAAGGCGATCTAGCGTTTGTTTCCCAGTCCTAAATGGAGTTGAATCACATGCAGTGTCTGGTCATACGAGCAAGAGTTGTTTTCTGGTAAGAAGAGTCACTATTGCGCTCCCATTGTCACACACAGGGAAAATAGCACTGGCGTCTCTTCCCAGCATGTAGAATCTATTGGACTGAACAGGTTCTACTGTTCTTGTCAGTTTCCTAAGCAGAATTGAACAAGATATGGCCCGTGTGTGTAGGAAGCACAGTTCTTTTGTTCTGAGCAAGCTCACATTTCGAACCCCATATAAAACACAGTAGAGTAGAAGAGTGCATTTTTCTCAAAAGCAGAGTGTGTTTCTTGTAAATCGAGCTAGCTTTTGTTTCCCAGTCCTAAATGGAGATGAAATGCACAAGCAGTTTCTGGTCCTACGAGCAAGAGTTGTTTTCTGGTAAGAAGAGTCACTATTGCGCTCCCTTTGCCATACACAGTGCAAATAGCCCTCTTGTCTGTTCCCAGCAAGTACAGTGTATTGGACTGAAGAGGAGCTACTGTTCTTGTCAGTTTCCTAAGCAGAGTTGAACTAGATATGGCCCGTGTGTGTAGGAAGCACAGTTCTTTTGTTCTCACCAAGCTCACTGTTCGGACCCCATAGAAAACACAGTCGAGTAGAAGAGTGCTCTTTTCTCAAAAGCAGAGTGTGTTTCTTGTAAGGCGAGCTAGCGTTTGTTTCCCAGTCCTAAATGGAGTTGAAATACACATGCAGTTTCTGGTCCTACGAGCAAGAGTTGTTTTCTGGTTAGAAGAGTCACTATTGTGCTCCCTTTGCCATACAAAATGCAAAAAGCACTTGCATCTGTTCCCAGCAAGTACAGTGTATTGGACTTAAGAGGAGCTACTGTTCTTGTCAGTTTCCTAAGCAGAGTTGAACTAGATATGGCCCATGTGTGTAGGAAGCTCAGTTCTTTGTACTCAGCAAGCTCACTGTTCTGGCCCTATAGCAAACACAGTAGAGTAGAAGAGTGCTCTTTCCTCAAAAACAGAGTGTGTTTTTTGTAAGGCGAGCTAGCCTTTGTTTCGCAGTCCTAAATGGAGTTGAATCACATGCAGTTTCCGTTCCTACGAGCAAGAGTTTTTTTCTGGTAAGGAAAGTCACTATTGCGCTCCCATTGCCATACTCAGTGCAAATAGCACTCGCGTCTGTTCCCAGCAAGTACAGTGTATTGGACTGAAGAGGAGCTACTGTTCTTGTCAGTTTCCTAAGCAGAATTGAACTAGATATGGCCCGTGTGTAGGAAGCACAGTTCTTTTGTTCTGAGCAAGCTCACTGTTCGGACCCCATAGGAAACACAGTAGAGTAGAAGAGTGCATTTTTCTCAAAAGCAGAGTGTGTTTCTTGTAAGGCCAGCTAGCGTTTGTTTCCCAGTCCTAAATGGAGTTGAAATACACATGCAGTTTCTGGTCCTACGAGCAAGAGTTTTTTTCTGGTAAGAAGAGTCACTATTGTGCTCCCTTTGCCATATACAGTGCAAATAGCCCTCGCGTCTGTTCCCAGCAAGTACAGTGTATTGGACTGAAGAGGATCTACTGTTCTTGTCAGTTTCCTAAGCAGAGTTGAACTAGATATGGCCCCTGTGTGTAGGAAGCACATTTCTTTTGTACTCGGCAAGCTCACTGTTCTGGCCCTAAAGGAAACACAGTAGAGTAGAAGAGTGCTCTTTCCTCAAAAGCAGAGTGTGTTTTCTGTAAGGCGAGCTAGCGTTTGTTTCCCAGTCCTAAATGGATTTGAATCACATGCAGTTTCTGTTCCTACGAGCAATAGTTGTTTTCTGGTAAGGAAAGTCACTATTGTGCTCCCTTTGCCATACACAATACAAATAGCACTCGCGTCTGTTCCCAGCAAGTACAGTGTATTGGACTGAAAAGGAGCTACTGTTCTTGTCAGTTTCCTAAGCAGAATTGAACTAGATATGGCCCGTGTGTAGGAAGCACAGTTCTTTTGTTCTGAGCAAGCTCACTGTTTGGACCCCATAGAAAACACAGTAGAGTAGAAGAGTGCTCTTTTCTCAAAAGCAGAGTGTGTTTCTTGTAAGGCGAGCTAGCATTTGTTTCCCAGTCCTAAATGGAGTTGATTCACATGCAGTTTCTGGTCCTACGAGCAAGAGTTGTTTTCTGGTAAGAAGAGTCACTATTGTGCTCCCATTGCCATACACAGTGCAAATAGCACTGGCGTCTGTTCCCAGCAAGTACAGTGTATTGGACTGAAAAGGAGCTACTGTTCTTGTCAGTTTCCTAAGCAGAATTGAACAAGATATGGCCCGTGTGTGTAGGAAGCAGAGTTCTTTTGTTCTGAGCAAGCTCACATTTCGAACCCGATAGGAAACACAGTAGAATAGAAGAGTACATTTTTCTCAAAAGCAGAGTGTGTTTCTTGTAAGGCGAGCTAGCGTTTGTTTCCCAGTCCTAAATGGAGATGAAATGCACAAGCAGTTTCTGGTCCTACGAGCAAGAGTTGTTTTCTGGTAAGAAGAGTCACTATTGCGCTCCCTTTGCCATACACAGTGCAAATAGCCCTCTTGTCTGTTCCCAGCAAGTACAGTGTATTGGACTGAAGAGGAGCTACTGTTCTTGTCAGTTTCCTAAGCAGAGTTGAACTAGATATGGCCCGTGTGTGTTGGAAGCACAGTTCTTTTGTTCTCACCAAGCTCACTGTTCGGACCCCATAGAAAACATAGTCGAGTAGAAGAGTGCTCTTTTCTCAAAAGCAGAGTGTGTTTCTTGTAAGGCGAGCTAGCGTTTGTTTCCCAGTCCTAAATGGAGTTGAAATACACATGCAGTTTCTGGTCCTACGAGCAAGAGTTGTTTTCTGGTTAGAAGAGTCACTATTGTGCTCCCTTTGCCATACAAAATGCAAAAAGCACTTGCATCTGTTCCCAGCAAGTACAGTGTATTGGACTTAAGAGGAGCTACTGTTCTTGTCAGTTTCCTAAGCAGAGTTGAACTAGATATGGCCCATGTGTGTAGGAAGCTCAGTTCTTTGTACTCAGCAAGCTCACTGTTCTGGCCCTATAGCAAACACAGTAGAGTAGAAGAGTGCTCTTTCCTCAAAAACAGAGTGTGTTTTTTGTAAGGCGAGCTAGCCTTTGTTTCGCAGTCCTAAATGGAGTTGAATCACATGCAGTTTCCGTTCCTACGAGCAAGAGTTTTTTTCTGGTAAGGAAAGTCACTATTGCGCTCCCATTGCCATACTCAGTGCAAATAGCACTCGCGTCTGTTCCCAGCAAGTACAGTGTATTGGACTGAAGAGGAGCTACTGTTCTTGTCAGTTTCCTAAGCAGAATTGAACTAGATATGGCCCGTGTGTAGGAAGCACAGTTCTTTTGTTCTGAGCAAGCTCACTGTTCGGACCCCATAGGAAACACAGTAGAGTAGAAGAGTGCATTTTTCTCAAAAGCAGAGTGTGTTTCTTGTAAGGCCAGCTAGCGTTTGTTTCCCAGTCCTAAATGGAGTTGAAATACACATGCAGTTTCTGGTCCTACGAGCAAGAGTTTTTTTCTGGTAAGAAGAGTCACTATTGTGCTCCCTTTGCCATATACAGTGCAAATAGCCCTCGCGTCTGTTCCCAGCAAGTACAGTGTATTGGACTGAAGAGGATCTACTGTTCTTGTCAGTTTCCTAAGCAGAGTTGAACTAGATATGGCCCCTGTGTGTAGGAAGCACATTTCTTTTGTACTCGGCAAGCTCACTGTTCTGGCCCTAAAGGAAACACAGTAGAGTAGAAGAGTGCTCTTTCCTCAAAAGCAGAGTGTGTTTTCTGTAAGGCGAGCTAGCGTTTGGTTCCCAGTCCTAAATGGATTTGAATCACATGCAGTTTCTGTTCCTACGAGCAATAGTTGTTTTCTGGTAAGGAAAGTCACTATTGTGCTCCCTTTGCCATACACAATACAAATAGCACTCGCGTCTGTTCCCAGCAAGTACAGTGTATTGGACTGAAAAGGAGCTACTGTTCTTGTCAGTTTCCTAAGCAGAATTGAACTAGATATGGCCCGTGTGTAGGAAGCACAGTTCTTTTGTTCTGAGCAAGCTCACTGTTTGGACCCCATAGAAAACACAGTAGAGTAGAAGAGTGCTCTTTTCTCAAAAGCAGAGTGTGTTTCTTGTAAGGCGAGCTAGCATTTGTTTCCCAGTCCTAAATGGAGTTGAATCACATGCAGTTTCTGGTCCTACGAGCAAGAGTTGTTTTCTGGTAAGAAGAGTCACTATTGTGCTCCCATTGCCATACACAGTGCAAATAGCACTGGCGTCTGTTCCCAGCAAGTACAGTGTATTGGACTGAAAAGGAGCTACTGTTCTTGTCAGTTTCCTAAGCAGAATTGAACTAGATATGGCCCATGTGTGTAGGAAGCACAGTTCTTTTGTTCTCAGCAAGCTCACTGTTCAGACCCCATAGGAAACACAGTAGAGTAGAAGAGTGCTCTTTTTTCAAAAGCAGAGTGTGTTTCTTGTAAGGCGAGCTAGCGTTTGTTTCCCAGTCCTAAATGGAGTTGAATCACATGCAGTGTCTGGTCATACGATCAAGAGTTGTTTTCTGGTAAGAAGAGTCACTATTGCGCTCCCATTGTCACACACAGGGCAAATAGCACTGGTGTCTCTTCCCAGCATGTACAGTCTATTGGACTGAAGAGGTTCTACTGTTCTTGTCAGTTTCCTAAGCAGAATTGAACAAGATATGACCCGTGTGTGTAGAAAGCACAGTTCTTTTGTTCTGAGCAAGCTCACATTTCGAACCCCATAGGAAACACAGTAGAGTAGAAGAGTGCATTTTTCTCAAAAGCAGAGTGTGTTTCTTGTAAGGCGAGCTAGCGTTTGTTTCCCAGTCCTAAATGGAGATGAAATGCACAAGCAGTTTCTGGTCCTACGAGCAAGAGTTGTTTTCTGGTAAGAAGAGTCAATATTGCGCTCCCATTGTCATACACAGGGCAAATAGCACTGGCGTTTCTTCCCAGCATGTACAGTGTATTGGACTGAAGAGGAGCTACTGTTCTAGTCAGGTTCCTAAGCAGAGTTGAACTAGATATGGCCTGTGTGTGTAGGAAGCACAGTTCTTTTATTCTCAGCAAGCTCACTGTTCGGACCCCATAAAAAACACAGTAGAGCAGAAGAGTGCTGTTTTCTCAAAAGCAGAGTGTGTTTCTTGTAGGGCAAGCTAGCATTTGTTTCCCAGTCCTAAATGGCGTTGAATCACATGCATTTTCTGGTCCTACAAGCAAGAGTTGTTTTCTGGTAAGAAGAGTCACTATTGTGCTCCCATTGTCATACACAGTGCAAATAGCCCTTGCGTCTGTTCCCAGCAAGTACACTGTATTGGACTGAAGAGGAGCTACTGTTTTTGTCAGTTTCCTAAGCAGAGTTGAACTAGATATGACCTGTGTGTGTAGGAAGCACAATTCTTTTGTTCTGAGCAAGCTCACTGTTTGGACCCCATAGGAAACACAGTAGAGTAAATGTGTGCCTTATTCTCAAAAGCAGAGCGTGTTTCTTGTAAGGCGAGCTAGCGTTTGTTTCCCAGTCCTAAGTGGATTGAATCATATGCAGTTTCTGGTCCTAAGAGCAAGAGTTGTTTTCTTGTAAGAAGAGTCACTATTGTGCTCTCATTGCCGTACACAGTGCAAATAGCACTCGCGTCTGTTCCCAGTAAGTACAGTGTATTGGACTGAAGAGGAGCTACTGTTCTCGTCAGTTTCCTAAGCAGAGTTGAACTAGATATGGCCCGTGTGTGTAAGAAGCACAGTTCTTTTGTTCTGAGCAAGCTCACTGTTCGGACCGCATAGGAAACACAGTATAGTAGATGAGTGCTCTTTTCTCAAAAGCCGAGTGTGTTTAGTGTAAGACGACCTAGCGTTTGCTTCCCAGTCCTAAATGGAGTTGAATCACATGCAGTTTCTGGTCCTACGAGCAAGAGTTGTTTTCTGGTAAGAAGAGTCACTATTGCGCTCCCATTGCCATACACAGTGCAAATAGCACTCGCGTCTGCTCTCAGTAAGTACAGTGTATTGGACTGAAGAGGAGCTACTGTTCTCGTCAGTTTCCTAAGCAGAGTTGAACTAGATATGGCCCGTGTGTGTAAGAAGCACAGTTCTTTTGTTCTGAGCAAGCTCACTGTTCGAACCCCATAGGAAACACAGTAGAGAGAAGAGTGCTCTTTTCTCAAAAGCAGAGTGTGTTTCTTGTAAGGCGAGCTAGCGTTTGTTTCCCAGTCCTAAATGGAGTTGAATCACATGCAGTGTCTGGTCCTACGAGCAAGAGCTGTTTTCTGGTAAGAAGAGTCACTATTGTGCTCCCATTGTCACACCCAGGGCAAATAGCACTGGCGTCACTTCCCAGCATGTACAGTCTATTGGACTGAAGAGGTTCTTCTGTTCTTGTCAGTTTCCAAAGCAGAATTGAACATGATATGGCCCGTGTGTGTAGGAAGCAGAGTTCTTTTGTTCTGAGCAAGCTCACATTTCGAACCCGATAGGAAACACAGTAGAGTAAAAGTGTACATTTTTCTCAAAAGCAGAGTGTGTTTCTTGTAAGGCGAGCTAGCGTTTGTTTCCCAGTCCTAAATGGAGATGAAATGCACAAGCAGTTTCTGGTCCTACGAGCAAGAGTTGTTTTCTGGTAAGAAGAGTCACTATTGCGCTCCCTTTGCCATACACAGTGCAAATAGCCCTCTTGTCTGTTCCCAGCAAGTACAGTGTATTGGACTGAAGAGGAGCTACTGTTCTTGTCAGTTTCCTAAGCAGAGTTGAACTAGATATGGCCCGTGTGTGTAGGAAGCACAGTTCTTTTGTTCTCATCAAGCTCACTGTTCGGACCCCATAGAAAACACAGTCGAGTAGAAGAGTGCTCTTTTCTCAAAAGCAGAGTGTGTTTCTTGTAAGGCGAGCTAGCGTTTGTTTCCCAGTCCTAAATGGAGTTGAAATACACATGCAGTTTCTGGTCCTACGAGCAAGAGTTGTTTTCTGGTTAGAAGAGTCACTATTGTGCTCCCTTTGCCATACAAAATGCAAAAAGCACTTGCATCTGTTCCCAGCAAGTACAGTGTATTGGACTTAAGAGGAGCTACTGTTCTTGTCAGTTTCCTAAGCAGAGTTGAACTAGATATGGCCCATGTATGTAGGAAGCTCAGTTCTTTGTACTCAGCAAGCTCACTGTTCTGGCCCTATAGCAAACACAGTAGAGTAGAAGAGTGCTCTTTCCTCAAAAACAGAGTGTGTTTTTTGTAAGGCGAGCTAGCCTTTGTTTCGCAGTCCTAAATGGAGTTGAATCACATGCAGTTTCCGTTCCTACGAGCAAGAGTTTTTTTCTGGTAAGGAAAGTCACTATTGCGCTCCCATTGCCATACTCAGTGCAAATAGCACTCGCGTCTGTTCCCAGCAAGTACAGTGTATTGGACTGAAGAGGAGCTACTGTTCTTGTCAGTTTCCTAAGCAGAATTGAACTAGATATGGCCCGTGTGTAGGAAGCACAGTTCTTTTGTTCTGAGCAAGCTCACTGTTCGGACCCCATAGGAAACACAGTAGAGTAGAAGAGTGCATTTTTCTCAAAAGCAGAGTGTGTTTCTTGTAAGGCCAGCTAGCGTTTGTTTCCCAGTCCTAAATGGAGTTGAAATACACATGCAGTTTCTGGTCCTACGAGCAAGAGTTTTTTTCTGGTAAGAAGAGTCACTATTGTGCTCCCTTTGCCATATACAGTGCAAATAGCCCTCGCGTCTGTTCCCAGCAAGTACAGTGTATTGGACTGAAGAGGATCTACTGTTCTTGTCAGTTTCCTAAGCAGAGTTGAACTAGATATGGCCCCTGTGTGTAGGAAGCACATTTCTTTTGTACTCGGCAAGCTCACTGTTCTGGCCCTAAAGGAAACACAGTAGAGTAGAAGAGTGCTCTTTCCTCAAAAGCAGAGTGTGTTTTCTGTAAGGCGAGCTAGCGTTTGTTTCCCAGTCCTAAATGGATTTGAATCACATGCAGTTTCTGTTCCTACGAGCAATAGTTGTTTTCTGGTAAGGAAAGTCACTATTGTGCTCCCTTTGCCATACACAATACAAATAGCACTCGCGTCTGTTCCCAGCAAGTACAGTGTATTGGACTGAAAAGGAGCTACTGTTCTTGTCAGTTTCCTAAGCAGAATTGAACTAGATATGGCCCGTGTGTAGGAAGCACAGTTCTTTTGTTCTGAGCAAGCTCACTGTTTGGACCCCATAGAAAACACAGTAGAGTAGAAGAGTGCTCTTTTCTCAAAAGCAGAGTGTGTTTCTTGTAAGGCGAGCTAGCATTTGTTTCCAAGTCCTAAATGGAGTTGATTCACATGCAGTTTCTGGTCCTACGAGCAAGAGTTGTTTTCTGGTAAGAAGAGTCACTATTGTGCTCCCATTGCCATACACAGTGCAAATAGCACTGGCGTCTGTTCCCAGCAAGTACAGTGTATTGGACTGAAAAGGAGCTACTGTTCTTGTCAGTTTCCTAAGCAGAATTGAACTAGATATGGCCCGTGTGTGTAGGAAGCACAGTTCTTTTGTTCTCAGCAAGCTCACTGTTCAGACCCCATAGGAAACACAGTAGAGTAGAAGAGTGCTCTTTTTTCAAAAGCAGAGTGTGTTTCTTGTAAGGCGAGCTAGCGTTTGTTTCCCAGTCCTAAATGGAGTTGAATCACATGCAGTGTCTGGTCATACGATCAAGAGTTGTTTTCTGGTAAGAAGAGTCACTATTGCGCTCCCATTGTCACACACAGGGCAAATAGCACTGGTGTCTCTTCCCAGCATGTACAGTCTATTGGACTGAAGAGGTTCTACTGTTCTTGTCAGTTTCCTAAGCAGAATTGAACAAGATATGACCCGTGTGTGTAGAAAGCACAGTTCTTTTGTTCTGAGCAAGCTCACATTTCGAACCCCATAGGAAACACAGTAGAGTAGAAGAGTGCATTTTTCTCAAAAGCAGAGTGTGTTTCTTGTAAGGCGAGCTAGCGTTTGTTTCCCAGTCCTAAATGGAGATGAAATGCACAAGCAGTTTCTGGTCCTACGAGCAAGAGTTGTTTTCTGGTAAGAAGAGTCAATATTGCGCTCCCATTGTCATACACAGGGCAAATAGCACTGGCGTTTCTTCCCAGCATGTACAGTGTATTGGACTGAAGAGGAGCTACTGTTCTAGTCAGGTTCCTAAGCAGAGTTGAACTAGATATGGCCTGTGTGTGTAGGAAGCACAGTTCTTTTATTCTCAGCAAGCTCACTGTTCGGACCCCATAAAAAACACAGTAGAGCAGAAGAGTGCTGTTTTCTCAAAAGCAGAGTGTGTTTCTTGTAGGGCAAGCTAGCGTTTGTTTCCCAGTCCTAAATGGCGTTGAATCACATGCATTTTCTGGTCCTACAAGCAAGAGTTGTTTTCTGGTAAGAAGAGTCACTATTGTGCTCCCATTGTCATACACAGTGCAAATAGCCCTTGCGTCTGTTCCCAGCAAGTACACTGTATTGGACTGAAGAGGAGCTACTGTTTTTGTCAGTTTCCTAAGCAGAGTTGAACTAGATATGACCTGTGTGTGTAGGAAGCACAATTCTTTTGTTCTGAGCAAGCTCACTGTTTGGACCCCATAGGAAACACAGTAGAGTAAATGTGTGCCTTATTCTCAAAAGCAGAGCGTGTTTCTTGTAAGGCGAGCTAGCGTTTGTTTCCCAGTCCTAAGTGGATTGAATCATATGCAGTTTCTGGTCCTAAGAGCAAGAGTTGTTTTCTTGTAAGAAGAGTCACTATTGTGCTCTCATTGCCGTACACAGTGCAAATAGCACTCGCGTCTGTTCCCAGTAAGTACAGTGTATTGGACTGAAGAGGAGCTACTGTTCTCGTCAGTTTCCTAAGCAGAGTTGAACTAGATATGGCCCGTGTGTGTAAGAAGCACAGTTCTTTTGTTCTGAGCAAGCTCACTGTTCGGACCGCATAGGAAACACAGTATAGTAGATGAGTGCTCTTTTCTCAAAAGCCGAGTGTGTTTAGTGTAAGACGACCTAGCGTTTGCTTCCCAGTCCTAAATGGAGTTGAATCACATGCAGTTTCTGGTCCTACGAGCAAGAGTTGTTTTCTGGTAAGAAGAGTCACTATTGCGCTCCCATTGCCATACACAGTGCAAATAGCACTCGCGTCTGCTCTCATTAAGTACAGTGTATTGGACTGAAGAGGAGCTACTGTTCTCGTCAGTTTCCTAAGCAGAGTTGAACTAGATATGGCCCGTGTGTGTAAGAAGCACAGTTCTTTTGTTCTGAGCAAGCTCACTGTTCGAACCCCATAGGAAACACAGTAGAGAGAAGAGTGCTCTTTTCTCAAAAGCAGAGTGTGTTTCTTGTAAGGCGAGCTAGCGTTTGTTTCCCAGTCCTAAATGGAGTTGAATCACATGCAGTGTCTGGTCCTACGAGCAAGAGCTGTTTTCTGGTAAGAAGAGTCACTATTGTGCTCCCATTGTCACACCCAGGGCAAATAGCACTGGCGTCACTTCCCAGCATGTACAGTCTATTGGACTGAAGAGGTTCTTCTGTTCTTGTCAGTTTCCAAAGCAGAATTGAACATGATATGGCCCGTGTGTGTAGGAAGCAGAGTTCTTTTGTTCTGAGCAAGCTCACATTTCGAACCCGATAGGAAACACAGTAGAGTAAAAGTGTACATTTTTCTCAAAAGCAGAGTGTGTTTCTTGTAAGGCGAGCTAGCGTTTGTTTCCCAGTCCTAAATGGAGATGAAATGCACAAGCAGTTTCTGGTCCTACGAGCAAGAGTTGTTTTCTGGTAAGAAGAGTCACTATTGCGCTCCCTTTGCCATACACAGTGCAAATAGCCCTCTTGTCTGTTCCCAGCAAGTACAGTGTATTGGACTGAAGAGGAGCTACTGTTCTTGTCAGTTTCCTAAGCAGAGTTGAACTAGATATGGCCCGTGTGTGTAGGAAGCACAGTTCTTTTGTTCTCATCAAGCTCACTGTTCGGACCCCATAGAAAACACAGTCGAGTAGAAGAGTGCTCTTTTCTCAAAAGCAGAGTGTGTTTCTTGTAAGGCGAGCTAGCGTTTGTTTCCCAGTCCTAAATGGAGTTGAAATACACATGCAGTTTCTGGTCCTACGAGCAAGAGTTGTTTTCTGGTTAGAAGAGTCACTATTGTGCTCCCTTTGCCATACAAAATGCAAAAAGCACTTGCATCTGTTCCCAGCAAGTACAGTGTATTGGACTTAAGAGGAGCTACTGTTCTTGTCAGTTTCCTAAGCAGAGTTGAACTAGATATGGCCCATGTGTGTAGGAAGCTCAGTTCTTTGTACTCAGCAAGCTCACTGTTCTGGCCCTATAGCAAACACAGTAGAGTAGAAGAGTGCTCTTTCCTCAAAAACAGAGTGTGTTTTTTGTAAGGCGAGCTAGCCTTTGTTTCGCAGTCCTAAATGGAGTTGAATCACATGCAGTTTCCGTTCCTACGAGCAAGAGTTTTTTTCTGGTAAGGAAAGTCACTATTGCGCTCCCATTGCCATACTCAGTGCAAATAGCACTCGCGTCTGTTCCCAGCAAGTACAGTGTATTGGACTGAAGAGGAGCTACTGTTCTTGTCAGTTTCCTAAGCAGAATTGAACTAGATATGGCCCGTGTGTAGGAAGCACAGTTCTTTTGTTCTGAGCAAGCTCACTGTTCGGACCCCATAGGAAACACAGTAGAGTAGAAGAGTGCATTTTTCTCAAAAGCAGAGTGTGTTTCTTGTAAGGCCAGCTAGCGTTTGTTTCCCAGTCCTAAATGGAGTTGAAATACACATGCAGTTTCTGGTCCTACGAGCAAGAGTTTTTTTCTGGTAAGAAGAGTCACTATTGTGCTCCCTTTGCCATATACAGTGCAAATAGCCCTCGCGTCTGTTCCCAGCAAGTACAGTGTATTGGACTGAAGAGGAGCTACTGTTCTTGTCAGTTTCCTAAGCAGAGTTGAACTAGATATGGCCCATGTGTGTAGGAAGCTCAGTTCTTTGTACTCAGCAAGCTCACTGTTCTGGCCCTATAGCAAACACAGTAGAGTAGAAGAGTGCTCTTTCCTCAAAAACAGAGTGTGTTTTTTGTAAGGCGATCTAGCCTTTGTTTCGCAGTCCTAAATGGAGTTAAATCACATGCAGTTTCCGTTCCTACGAGCAAGAGTTTTTTTCTGGTAAGGAAAGTCACTATTGCGCTCCCATTGCCATACTCAGTGCAAATAGCACTCGCGTCTGTTCCCAGCAAGTACAGTGTATTGGACTGAAGAGGAGCTACTGTTCTTGTCAGTTTCCTAAGCAGAGTTGAACTAGATATGGCCCCTGTGTGTTGGAAGCACATTTCTTTTGTACTCAGCAAGCTCACTGTTCTGGCCCTATAGGAAACACAGTAGAGTAGAAGAGTGCTCTTTCCTCAAAAGCAGAGTGTGTTTTCTGTAAGGCGAGCTAGCGTTTGTTTCCCAGTCCTAAATGGATTTGAATCACATGCAGTTTCCGTTCCTACGAGCAATAGTTGTTTTCTGGTAAGGAAAGTCACTATTGTGCTCCCTTTGCCATACACAATACAAATAGCACTCGCGTCTGTTCCCAGCAAGTACAGTGTATTGGACTGAAGAGGAGCTACTGTTCTTGTCAGTTTCCTAAGCAGAATTGAACTAGATATGGCCCGTGTGTAGGAAGCACAGTTCTTTTGTTCTGAGCAAGCTCACTGTTTGGACCCCATAGAAAACACAGTAGAGTAGAAGAGTGCTCTTTTCTCAAAAGCAGAGTGTGTTTCTTGTAAGGCGAGCTAGCATTTGTTTCCCAGTCCTAAATGGAGTTGAATCACATGCAGTTTCTGGTCCTACGAGCAAGAGTTGTTTTCTGGTAAGAAGAGTCACTATTGTGCTCCCATTGCCATACACAGTGCAAATAGCACTGGCGTCTGTACTCAGCATGTACAGCGTGTTGGACTGAAGAGGATCTACTGTTCTTGTCAGTTTCCTAAGCAGAGTTGAACTAGATATGGCCCGTCTGTGTAGGAAGCACAGTTCTTTTGTTCTCAGCAAGCTCACTGTTCGGACACCATAGGAAACACAGTAGAGTAGAAGAGTGCTCTTTTCTCAAAACAGAGTGTGTTTCTTGTAAGGCGAGCTAGCGTTTGTTTCCCAGTCCTAAATGGAGTTGAATCACATGCAGTTTCTGGTCATACGAGCAAGAGTTGCTTTCTGGTAAGAAGAGTCACTATTGTGCTCCCATTGCCATACACAGTGCAAAAAGCACTGGCGTCTGTACCCAGCATGTACAGCGTATTGGACTGAAGAGGTTCTACTGTTCTTGTCAGTTTTCTAAGCAGAATTGAACAAGATATGGCCCGTGTGTGTAGGAAGCACAGTTCTTTTGTTCTGAGCAAGCTCACATTTCGAACCCCATAGGAAACACAGTAGAGTAGAAGAGTGAATTTTTCTCAAAAGCAGAGTGTTTTTCTTGTAAGGCGAGCTAGCATTTGTTTCCCAGTCCTAAATGGAGATGAAATACACATGCAGTTTCTGGTCCTACGAGCAAGAGTTGTTTTCTGGTAAGAAGAGTCACTATTGCGCTCCCATTGCCATACACAGTGCAAATAGCACTCCCGTCTGCTCTCAGTAAGTACAGTGTATTGGACTGAAGAGGAGCTACTGTTCTTGTCAGTTTCCTAAGCAGAGTTGAACTAGATATGGCCCGTGTGTGTAAGAAGCACAATTCTTTTGTTCTGAGCAAGCTCACTGTTCGAACCCCATAGGAAACACAGTAGAGAGAAGAGTGCTCTTTTCTCAAAAGCAGAGTGTGTTTCTTGTAAGGCGAGCTAGCGTTTGTTTCCCAGTCCTAAATGGAGTTGAATCACATGCAGTGTCTGGTCCTACGAGCAAGAGCTGTTTTCTGGTAAGAAGAGTCACTATTGTGCTCCCATTGTCACACCCAGGGCAAATAGCACTGGCGTCACTTCCCAGCATGTACAGCCTATTGGACTGAAGAGGTTCTTCTGTTCTTGTCAGTTTCCAAAGCAGAATTGAACAAGATATGGTCCGTGTGTGTAGGAAGCAGAGTTCTTTTGTTCTGAGCAAGCTCACATTTCGAACCTGATAGGAAACACAGTAGAGTAGAAGAGTGCATTTTTCTCAAAAGCAGAGTGTGTTTCTTGTAAGGCGAGCTAGCGTTTGTTTCCCAGTCCTAAATGGAGATGGAATGCACAAGCAGTTTCTGGTCCTACGAGCAAGAGTTGTTTTCTGGTAAGAAGAGTCACTATTGCGCTCCCTTTGCCATACACAGTGCAAATAGCCCTCTTGTCTGTTCCCAGCAAGTACAGTGTATTGGACTGAAGAGGAGCTACTGTTCTTGTCAGTTCCCTAAGCAGAGTTGAACTAGATATGGCCCGTGTGTGTAGGAAGCACAGTTTTTTTGTTCTCACCAAGCTCACTGTTCGGACCCCATAGGAAACACAGTAGAGTAGAAGAGTGCATTTTTCTCAAAAGCAGAGTGTGTTTCTTGTAAGGCCAGATAGCGTATGTTTCCCAGTCCTAAATGGAGTTGAAATACACATGCAGTTTCTGGTCCTACGAGCAAGAGTTGTTTTCTGGTAAGAAGAGTCACTATTGTGCTCCCTTTTCCATACACAGTGCAAATAGCCCTCGCGTCTGTTCCCAGCAAGTACAGTGTATTGGACTGAAGAGGATCTACTGTTCTTGTCAGTTTCCTAAGCAGAGTTGAACTAGATATGGCCCATGTTTGTAGAAAGCACAGTTCTTTTGTACTCAGCAAGCTCACTGTTCTGGCCCTATAGGAAACACAGTAGAGTAGAAGAGTGCTCTTTCCTCAAAAGCAGAGTGTGTTTTTTGTAAGGCGAGCTAGCGTTTGTTTCGCAGTCCTAAATGGATTTGAATCACATGCAGTTTCCGTTCCTACGAGCAATAGTTGTTTTCTGGTAAGGAAAGTCACTATTGTGCTCCCTTTGCCATACACAGTGCAAATAGCACTCGCGTCTGTTCCCAGCAAGTACAGTGTATTGGACTGAAGAGGAGCTACTGTTCTTGTCAGTTTCCTAAGCAGAATTGAACTAGATATGGCCCGTGTGTGTACGAAGCACAGTTCTTTTGTTCTGAGCAAGCTCACTGTTTGGACCCCATAGAAAACACAGTAGAGTAGAAGAGTGCTCTTTTCTCAAAAGCAGAGTGTGTTTCTTGTAAGGCGAGCTAGCATTTGTTTCCCAGTCCTAAATGGAGTTGAATCACATGCAGTTTCTGGTCCTACGAGCAAGAGTTGTTTTCTGGTAAGTAGAGTCACTATTGCGCTCCCATTGCCATACACAGTGCAAATAGCACTGGTGTCTGTACCCAGCATGTACAGCGTATTGGACTGAAGAGGATCTACTGTTCTTGTCTGTTTCCTAAGCAGAGTTGAACTAGATATGGCCCGTGTGTGTAGGAAGCACAGTTCTTTTGTTCTCAGCAAGCTAACTGTTCAGACCCCATAGGAAACACAGTAGAGTAGAAGAGTGCTCTTTTTTCAAAAGCAGAGTGTGTTTCTTGTAAGGGGAGCTAGCGTTTGTTTCCCAGTCCTAAATGGAGTTGAATCACATGCAGTGTCTGGAGATACGAGCAAGAGTAGTTTTCTGGTAAGAAGAGTCAATATTGCGCTCCCATTGTCATACACAGGGCAAATAGCACTGGCGTCTCTTCCCAGCATGTACAGTGTATTGGACTGAAGAGGAGCTACTCTTCTAGTCAGGTTCCTAAGCAGAGTTGAACTAGATATGACCCGTGTGTGTAAGAAGCACAGTTCTTTTGTTCTGAGCAAGCTCACTGTTCGGACCCCATAGGAAACACAGTATAGTAGGTGAGTGCTCTTTTCTCAAAAGCCGAGTGTGTTTAGTGTAAGACGACCTAGCGTTTGCTTCCCAGTCCTAAATGGAGTTGAATCACATGCAGTTTCTGGTCCTACGAGCAAGAGTTGTTTTCTGGTAAGAAGAGTCACTATTGCGCTCCCATTGCCATACACAGTGCAAATAGCACTCGCGTCTGCTCTCAGTAAGTACAGTGTATTGGACTGAAGAGGAGCTACTCTTCTCGTTAGTTTCCTAAGTAGACTTGAACTAGATATGGCCCGTGTGTGTAAGAAGCACAGTTCTTTTGTTCTGAGCAAGCTCACTGTTCGAACCCCATAGGAAACACAGTAGAGAGAAGAGTGCTCTTTTCTCAAAAGCAGAGTGTGTTTCTTGTAAGGCGAGCTAGCGTTTGTTTCCCAGTCCTAAATGGAGTTGAATCACATGCAGTGTCTGGTCCTATGAGCAAGAGCTGTTTTCTGGTAAGAAGAGTCACTATTGTGCTCCCATTGTCACACCCAGGGCAAATAGCACTGGCGTCACTTCCCAGCATGTACAGTCTATTGGACTGAAGAGGTTCTTCTGTTCTTGTCAGTTTCCAAAGCAGAATTGAACAAGATATGGCCCGTGTGTGTAGGAAGCAGAGTTCTTTTGTTCTGAGCAAGCTCACATTTCGAACCCGATAGGAAACACAGTAGAGTAGAAGAGTGCATTTTCCTCAAAAGCAGAGTGTGTTTCTTGTAAGGTGAGCTAGCGTTTGTTTCCCAGTCCTAAATGGAGATGAAATGCACAAGCAGTTTCTGGTCCTACGAGCAAGAGTTGTTTTCTGGTAAGAAGAGTCACTATTGCGCTCCCTTTGCCATACACAGTGCAAATAGCCCTCTTGTCTGTTCCCAGCAAGTACAGTGTATTGGACTGAAGAGGAGCTACTGTTCTTGTCAGTTTCCTAAGCAGAGTTGAACTAGATATGGCCCGTGTGTGTAGGAAGCACAGTTCTTTTGTTCTCACCAAGCTCACTGTTCGGACCCCATAGAAAACACAGTCGAGTAGAAGAGTGCTCTTTTCTCAAAAGCAGAATGTGTTTCTTGTAAGGCGAGCTAGCGTTTGTTTCCCAGTCCTAAATGGAGTTGAAATACACATGCAGTTTCTGGTCCTACGAGCAAGAGTTGTTTTCTGGTTAGAAGAGTCACTATTGCGCTCCCTTTGCCATACACAATGCAAAAAGCCCTTGCATCTGTTCCCAGCAAGTACAGTGTATTGGACTGAAGAGGAGCTACTGTTCTTGTCAGTTTCCTAAGCAGAGTTGAACTAGATATGGCCCATGTGTGTAGGAAGCTCAGTTCTTTGTACTCAGCAAGCTCACTGTTCTGGCCCTATAGCAAACACAGTAGAGTAGAAGAGTGCTCTTTCCTCAAAAACAGAGTGTGTTTTTTGTAAGGCGAGCTAGCCTTTGTTTCGCAGTCCTAAATGGAGTTAAATCACATGCAGTTTCCGTTCCTACGAGCAAGAGTTTTTTTCTGGTAAGGAAAGTCACTATTGCGCTCCCATTGCCATACTCAGTGCAAATAGCACTCGCGTCTGTTCCCAGCAAGTACAGTGTATTGGACTGAAGAGGAGCTACTGTTCTTGTCAGTTTCCTAAGCAGAGTTGAACTAGATATGGCCCCTGTGTGTTGGAAGCACATTTCTTTTGTACTCAGCAAGCTCACTGTTCTGGCCCTATAGGAAACACAGTAGAGTAGAAGAGTGCTCTTTCCTCAAAAGCAGAGTGTGTTTTCTGTAAGGCGAGCTAGCGTTTGTTTCCCAGTCCTAAATGGATTTGAATCACATGCAGTTTCCGTTCCTACGAGCAATAGTTGTTTTCTGGTAAGGAAAGTCACTATTGTGCTCCCTTTGCCATACACAATACAAATAGCACTCGCGTCTGTTCCCAGCAAGTACAGTGTATTGGACTGAAGAGGAGCTACTGTTCTTGTCAGTTTCCTAAGCAGAATTGAACTAGATATGGCCAGTGTGTAGGAAGCACAGTTCTTTTGTTCTGAGCAAGCTCACTGTTTGGACCCCATAGAAAACACAGTAGAGTAGAAGAGTGCTCTTTTCTCAAAAGCAGAGTGTGTTTCTTGTAAGGCGAGCTAGCATTTGTTTCCCAGTCCTAAATGGAGTTGAATCACATGCAGTTTCTGGTCCTACGAGCAAGAGTTGTTTTCTGGTAAGAAGAGTCACTATTGTGCTCCCATTGCCATACACAGTGCAAATAGCACTGGCGTCTGTACTCAGCATGTACAGCGTGTTGGACTGAAGAGGATCTACTGTTCTTGTCAGTTTCCTAAGCAGAGTTGAACTAGATATGGCCCGTCTGTGTAGGAAGCACAGTTCTTTTGTTCTCAGCAAGCTCACTGTTCGGACACCATAGGAAACACAGTAGAGTAGAAGAGTGCTCTTTTCTCAAAACAGAGTGTGTTTCTTGTAAGGCGAGCTAGCGTTTGTTTCCCAGTCCTAAATGGAGTTGAATCACATGCAGTTTCTGGTCATACGAGCAAGAGTTGCTTTCTGGTAAGAAGAGTCACTATTGTGCTCCCATTGCCATACACAGTGCAAAAAGCACTGGCGTCTGTACCCAGCATGTACAGCGTATTGGACTGAAGAGGTTCTACTGTTCTTGTCAGTTTTCTAAGCAGAATTGAACAAGATATGGCCCGTGTGTGTAGGAAGCACAGTTCTTTTGTTCTGAGCAAGCTCACATTTCGAACCCCATAGGAAACACAGTAGAGTAGAAGAGTGAATTTTTCTCAAAAGCAGAGTGTTTTTCTTGTAAGGCGAGCTAGCATTTGTTTCCCAGTCCTAAATGGAGATGAAATACACATGCAGTTTCTGGTCCTACGAGCAAGAGTTGTTTTCTGGTAAGAAGAGTCACTATTGCGCTCCCATTGCCATACACAGTGCAAATAGCACTCCCGTCTGCTCTCAGTAAGTACAGTGTATTGGACTGAAGAGGAGCTACTGTTCTTGTCAGTTTCCTAAGCAGAGTTGAACTAGATATGGCCCGTGTGTGTAAGAAGCACAATTCTTTTGTTCTGAGCAAGCTCACTGTTCGAACCCCATAGGAAACACAGGAGAGAGAAGAGTGCTCTTTTCTCAAAAGCAGAGTGTGTTTCTTGTAAGGCGAGCTAGCGTTTGTTTCCCAGTCCTAAATGGAGTTGAATCACATGCAGTGTCTGGTCCTACAAGCAAGAGCTGTTTTCTGGTAAGAAGAGTCACTATTGTGCTCCCATTGTCACACCCAGGGCAAATAGCACTGGCGTCACTTCCCAGCATGTACAGCCTATTGGACTGAAGAGGTTCTTCTGTTCTTGTCAGTTTCCAAAGCAGAATTGAACAAGATATGGTCCGTGTGTGTAGGAAGCAGAGTTCTTTTGTTCTGAGCAAGCTCACATTTCGAACCTGATAGGAAACACAGTAGAGTAGAAGAGTGCATTTTTCTCAAAAGCAGAGTGTGTTTCTTGTAAGGCGAGCTAGCGTTTGTTTCCCAGTCCTAAATGGAGATGGAATGCACAAGCAGTTTCTGGTCCTACGAGCAAGAGTTGTTTTCTGGTAAGAAGAGTCACTATTGCGCTCCCTTTGCCATACACAGTGCAAATAGCCCTCTTGTCTGTTCCCAGCAAGTACAGTGTATTGGACTGAAGAGGAGCTACTGTTCTTGTCAGTTCCCTAAGCAGAGTTGAACTAGATATGGCCCGTGTGTGTAGGAAGCACAGTTTTTTTGTTCTCACCAAGCTCACTGTTCGGACCCCATAGGAAACACAGTAGAGTAGAAGAGTGCATTTTTCTCAAAAGCAGAGTGTGTTTCTTGTAAGGCCAGATAGCGTATGTTTCCCAGTCCTAAATGGAGTTGAAATACACATGCAGTTTCTGGTCCTACGAGCAAGAGTTGTTTTCTGGTAAGAAGAGTCACTATTGTGCTCCCTTTGCCATACACAGTGCAAATAGCCCTCGCGTCTGTTCCCAGCAAGTACAGTGTATTGGACTGAAGAGGATCTACTGTTCTTGTCAGTTTCCTAAGCAAAGTTGAACTAGATATGGCCCATGTTTGTAGAAAGCACAGTTCTTTTGTACTCAGCAAGCTCACTGTTCTGGCCCTATAGGAAACACAGTAGAGTAGAAGAGTGCTCTTTCCTCAAAAGCAGAGTGTGTTTTTTGTAAGGCGAGCTAGCGTTTGTTTCGCAGTCCTAAATGGAGTTGAATCACATGCAGTTTCCGTTCCTACGAGCAATAGTTGTTTTCTGGTAAGGAAAGTCACTATTGTGCTCCCTTTGCCATACACAGTGCAAATAGCACTCGCGTCTGTTCCCAGCAAGTACAGTGTATTGGACTGAAGAGGAGCTACTGTTCTTGTCAGTTTCCTAAGCAGAATTGAACTAGATATGGCCCGTGTGTGTACGAAGCACAGTTCTTTTGTTCTGAGCAAGCTCACTGTTTGGACCCCATAGAAAACACAGTAGAGTAGAAGAGTGCTCTTTTCTCAAAAGCAGAGTGTGTTTCTTGTAAGGCGAGCTAGCATTTGTTTCCCAGTCCTAAATGGAGTTGATTAACATGCAGTTTCTGGTCCTACGAGCAAGAGTTGTTTTCTGGTAAGAAGAGTCACTATTGTGCTCCCATTGCCATACACAGTGCAAATAGCACTGGCGTCTGTTCCCAGCAAGTACAGTGTATTGGACTGAAAAGGAGCTACTGTTCTTGTCAGTTTCCTAAGCAGAATTGAACTAGATATGGCCCGTGTGTGTAGGAAGCACAGTTCTTTTGTTCTCAGCAAGCTCACTGTTCAGACCCCATAGGAAAAACAGTAGAGTAGAAGAGTGCTCTTTTTTCAAAAGCAGAGTGTGTTTCTTGTAAGGCGAGCTAGCGTTTGTTTCCCAGTCCTAAATGGAGTTGAATCACATGCAGTGTCTGGTCATACGATCAAGAGTTGTTTTCTGGTAAGAAGAGTCACTATTGCGCTCCCATTGTCACACACAGGGCAAATAGCACTGGTGTCTCTTCCCAGCATGTACAGTCTATTGGACTGAAGAGGTTCTACTGTTCTTGTCAGTTTCCTAAGCAGAATTGAACAAGATATGACCCGTGTGTGTAGAAAGCACAGTTCTTTTGTTCTGAGCAAGCTCACATTTCGAACCCCATAGGAAACACAGTAGAGTAGAAGAGTGCATTTTTCTCAAAAGCAGAGTGTGTTTCTTTTAAGGCGAGCTAGCGTTTGTTTCCCAGTCCTAAATGGAGATGAAATGCACAAGCAGTTTCTGGTCCTACGAGCAAGAGTTGTTTTCTGGTAAGAAGAGTCAATATTGCGCTCCCATTGTCATACACAGGGCAAATAGCACTGGCGTTTCTTCCCAGCATGTACAGTGTATTGGACTGAAGAGGAGCTACTGTTCTAGTCAGGTTCCTAAGCAGAGTTGAACTAGATATGGCCTGTGTGTGTAGGAAGCACAGTTCTTTTATTCTCAGCAAGCTCACTGTTCGGACCCCATAAAAAACACAGTAGAGCAGAAGAGTGCTGTTTTCTCAAAAGCAGAGTGTGTGTCTTGTAGGGCAAGCTAGCGTTTGTTTCCCAGTCCTAAATGGCGTTGAATCATATGCATTTTCTGGTCCTACAAGCAAGAGTTGTTTTCTGGTAAGAAGAGTCACTATTGTGCTCCCATTGTCATACACAGTGCAAATAGCCCTTGCGTCTGTTCCCAGCAAGTACACTGTATTGGACTGAAGAGGAGCTACTGTTTTTGTCAGTTTCCTAAGCAGAGTGAACTAGATATGACCTGTGTGTGTAGGAAGCACAATTCTTTTGTTCTGAGCAAGCTCACTGTTTGGACCCCATAGGAAACACAGTAGAGTAAATGTGTGCCTTATTCTCAAAAGCAGAGCGTGTTTCTTGTAAGGCGAGCTAGCGTTTGTTTCCCAGTCCTAAGTGGATTGAATCATATGCAGTTTCTGGTCCTAAGAGCAAGAGTTGTTTTCTTGTAAGAAGAGTCACTATTGTGCTCTCATTGCCGTACACAGTGCAAATAGCACTCGCGTCTGTTCCCAGTAAGTACAGTGTATTGGACTGAAGAGGAGCTACTGTTCTCGTCAGTTTCCTAAGCAGAGTTGAACTAGATATGGCCCGTGTGTGTAAGAAGCACAGTTCTTTTGTTCTGAGCAAGCTCACTGTTCGGACCGCATAGGAAACACAGTATAGTAGATGAGTGCTCTTTTCTCAAAAGCCGAGTGTGTTTAGTGTAAGACGACCTAGCGTTTGCTTCCCAGTCCTAAATGGAGTTGAATCACATGCAGTTTCTGGTCCTACGAGCAAGAGTTGTTTTCTGGTAAGAAGAGTCACTATTGCGCTCCCATTGCCATACACAGTGCAAATAGCACTCGCGTCTGCTCTCAGTAAGTACAGTGTATTGGACTGAAGAGGAGCTACTGTTCTCGTCAGTTTCCTAAGCAGAGTTGAACTAGATATGGCCCGTGTGTGTAGGAAGCACAGTTCTTTTGTTCTGAGCAAGCTCACTGTTCGAACCCCATAGGAAACACAGTAGAGAGAAGAGTGCTCTTTTCTCAAAAGCAGAGTGTGTTTCTCGTAAGGCGAGCTAGCGTTTGTTTCCCAGTCCTAAATGGAGTTGAATCACATGCAGTGTCTGGTCCTACGAGCAAGAGCTGTTTTCTGGTAAGAAGAGTCACTATTGTGCTCCCATTGTCACACCCAGGGCAAATAGCACTGGCGTCACTTCCCAGCATGTACAGTCTATTGGACTGAAGAGGTTCTTCTGTTCTTGTCAGTTTCCAAAGCAGAATTGAACAAGATATGGCCCGTGTGTGTAGGAAGCAGAGTTCTTTTGTTCTGAGCAAGCTCACATTTCGAAGCCGATAGGAAACACAGTAGAGTAAAAGAGTACATTTTTCTCAAAAGCAGAGTGTGTTTCTTGTAAGGCGAGCTAGCGTTTGTTTCCCAGTCCTAAATGGAGATGAAATGCACAAGCAGTTTCTGGTCCTACGAGCAAGAGTTGTTTTCTGGTAAGAAGAGTCACTATTGCGCTCCCTTTGCCATACACAGTGCAAATAGCCCTCTTGTCTGTTCCCAGCAAGTACAGTGTATTGGACTGAAGAGGAGCTACTGTTCTTGTCAGTTTCCTAAGCAGAGTTGAACTAGATATGGCCCGTGTGTGTAGGAAGCACAGTTCTTTTGTTCTCACCAAGCTCACTGTTCGGACCCCATAGAAAACACAGTCGAGTAGAAGAGTGCTCTTTTCTCAAAAGCAGAGTGTGTTTCTTGTAAGGCGAGCTAGCGTTTGTTTCCCAGTCCTAAATGGAGTTGAAATACACATGCAGTTTCTGGTCCTACGAGCAAGAGTTGTTTTCTGGTTAGAAGAGTCACTATTGTGCTCCCTTTGCCATACAAAATGCAAAAAGCACTTGCATCTGTTCCCAGCAAGTACAGTGTATTGGACTTAAGAGGAGCTACTGTTCTTGTCAGTTTCCTAAGCAGAGTTGAACTAGATATGGCCCATGTATGTAGGAAGCTCAGTTCTTTGTACTCAGCAAGCTCACTGTTCTGGCCCTATAGCAAACACAGTAGAGTAGAAGAGTGCTCTTTCCTCAAAAACAGAGTGTGTTTTTTGTAAGGCGAGCTAGCCTTTGTTTCGCAGTCCTAAATGGAGTTGAATCACATGCAGTTTCCGTTCCTACGAGCAAGAGTTTTTTTCTGGTAAGGAAAGTCACTATTGCGCTCCCATTGCCATACTCAGTGCAAATAGCACTCGCGTCTGTTCCCAGCAAGTACAGTGTATTGGACTGAAGAGGAGCTACTGTTCTTGTCAGTTTCCTAAGCAGAATTGAACTAGATATGGCCCGTGTGTAGGAAGCACAGTTCTTTTGTTCTGAGCAAGCTCACTGTTCTGACCCCATAGGAAACACAGTAGAGTAGAAGAGTGCATTTTTCTCAAAAGCAGAGTGTGTTTCTTGTAAGGCCAGCTAGCGTTTGTTTCCCAGTCCTAAATGGAGTTGAAATACACATGCAGTTTCTGGTCCTACGAGCAAGAGTTTTTTTCTGGTAAGAAGAGTCACTATTGTGCTCCCTTTGCCATATACAGTGCAAATAGCCCTCGCGTCTGTTCCCAGCAAGTACAGTGTATTGGACTGAAGAGGATCTACTGTTCTTGTCAGTTTCCTAAGCAGAGTTGAACTAGATATGGCCCCTGTGTGTAGGAAGCACATTTCTTTTGTACTCGACAAGCTCACTGTTCTGGCCCTAAAGGAAACACAGTAGAGTAGAAGAGTGCTCTTTCCTCAAAAGCAGAGTGTGTTTTCTGTAAGGCGAGCTAGCGTTTGTTTCCCAGTCCTAAATGGATTTGAATCACATGCAGTTTCTGTTCCTACGAGCAATAGTTGTTTTCTGGTAAGGAAAGTCACTATTGTGCTCCCTTTGCCATACACAATACAAATAGCACTCGCGTCTGTTCCCAGCAAGTACAGTGTATTGGACTGAAAAGGAGCTACTGTTCTTGTCAGTTTCCTAAGCAGAATTGAACTAGATATGGCCCGTGTGTAGGAAGCACAGTTCTTTTGTTCTGAGCAAGCTCACTGTTTGGACCCCATAGAAAACACAGTAGAGTAGAAGAGTGCTCTTTTCTCAAAAGCAGAGTGTGTTTCTTGTAAGGCGAGCTAGCATTTGTTTCCCAGTCCTAAATGGAGTTGATTCACATGCAGTTTCTGGTCCTACGAGCAAGAGTTGTTTTCTGGTAAGAAGAGTCACTATTGTGCTCCCATTGCCATACACATTGTAAATAGCACTGGCGTCTGTACCCAGCATGTACAGCGTATTGGACTGAAGAGGATCTACTGTTCTTGTCAGTTTCCTAAGCAGAGTTGAACTAGATATGGCCCGTCTGTGCAGGAAGCACAGTTCTTTTGTTCTCAGCAAGCTCACTGTTCGGACCCCATACGAAACACAGTAGAGTAGAAGAGTGCTCTTTTCTCAAAAGCAGAGTGTGTTTCTTGTAATGCGAGCTAGCGTTTGTTTCCCAGTCCTAAATGGAGTTGAATCACATGCAGTTTCTGGTCCTACGAGCAAGAGTTGTTTTCTGGTAAGAAGAGTCACTATTGTGCTCCCATTGCCATACACAGTGCAAATAGCACTGGCGTCTGTACCCAGCATGTACAGCGTATTGGACTGAAGAGGTTCTACTGTTCTTGTCAGTTTTCTAAGCAGAATTGAACAAGATATGGCCCGTGTGTGTAGGAAGCACAGTTCTTTTGTTCTGAGCAAGCTCACTGTTTGGACCCCATAGAAAACACAGTAGAGTAGAAGAGTGCTCTTTTCTCAAAAGCAGAGTGTGTTTCTTGTAAGGCGAGCTAGCATTTGTTTCCCAGTCCTAAATGGAGTTGAATCACATGCAGTTTCTGGTCCTACGAGCAAGAGTTGTTTTCTGGTAAGAAGAGTCACTATTGTGCTCCCATTGCCATACACAGTGCAAATAGCACTGGCGTCTGTACCCAGCATGTACAGCGTATTGGACTG
The DNA here is from genome assembly GCF_949786415.1 of Peromyscus eremicus. Lineage (NCBI taxonomy): Eukaryota > Metazoa > Chordata > Mammalia > Rodentia > Cricetidae > Peromyscus > Peromyscus eremicus. The sequence continues at coordinate 40,915 of NW_026735473.1, read as the reverse complement.
AAGAGGATCTACTGTTCTTGTCAGTTTCCTAAGCAGAGTTGAACTAGATATGGCCCGTCTGTGCAGGAAGCACAGTTCTTTTGTTCTCAGCAAGCTCACTGTTCGGACCCCATAGGAAACACAGTAGAGTAGAAGAGTGCATTTTTCTCAAAAGCAGAGTGTGTTTCTTGTAAAGCCAGACAGCGTATGTTTCCCAGTCCTAAATGGAGTTGAAATACACATGCAGTTTCTGGTCCTACGAGCAAGAGTTGTTTTCTGGTAAGAAGAGTCACTATTGTGCTCCCTTTGCCATACACAGTGCAAATAGCCCTCGCGTCTGTTCCCAGCAAGTACAGTGTATTGGACTGAAGAGGATCTACTGTTCTTGTCAGTTTCCTAAGCAGAGATGAACTAGATATGGCCCATGTGTGTAGAAAGCACAGTTCTTTTGTACTCAGCAAGCTCACTGTTCTGGCCCTATAGGAAACACAGTAGAGTAGAAGAGTGCTCTTTCCTCAAAAGCAGAGTGTGTTTTTTGTAAGGCGAGCTAGCGTTTGTTTCGATGTCCTAAATGGATTTGAATCACATGCAGTTTCCGTTTCTACGAGCAATAGTTTTTTTCTGGTAAGGAAAGTCACTATTGTGCTCCCTTTGCCATACACAGTGCAAATAGCACTCGCGTCTGTTCCCAGCAAGTACAGTGTATTGGACTGAAGAGGAGCTACTGTTCTTGTCAGTTTCCTAAGCAGAATTGAACTAGATATGGCCCGTGTGTGTAGGAAGCACAGTTCTTTTGTTCTGAGCAAGCTCACTGTTTGGACCCCATAGAAAACACAGTAGAGTAGAAGAGTGCTCTTTTCTCAAAAGCAGAGTGTGTTTCTTGAAAGGCGAGCTAGCATTTGTTTGCCAGTCCTAAATGGAGTTGAATCACATGCAGTTTCTGGTCCTACGAGCAAGAGTTGTTTTCTGGTAAGTAGAGTCACTATTGCGCTCCCATTGCCATACACAGTGCAAATAGCACTGGTGTCTGTACCCAGCATGTACAGCGTATTGGACTGAAGAGGATCTACTGTTCTTGTCTGTTTCCTAAGCAGAGTTGAACTAGATATGGCCCGTGTGTGTAGGAAGCACAGTTCTTTTGTTCTCAGCAAGCTAACTGTTCAGACCCCATAGGAAACACAGTAGAGTAGAAGAGTGCTCTTTTTTCAAAAGCAGAGTGTGTTTCTTGTAAGGGGAGCTAGCGTTTGTTTCCCAGTCCTAAATGGAGTTGAATCACATGCAGTGTCTGGAGATACGAGCAAGAGTTGTTTTCTGGTAAGAAGAGTCAATATTGCGCTCCCATTGTCATACACAGGGCAAATAGCACTGGCGTCTCTTCCCAGCATGTACAGTGTATTGGACTGAAGAGGAGCTACTCTTCTAGTCAGGTTCCTAAGCAGAGTTGAACTAGATATGACCCGTGTGTGTAAGAAGCACAGTTCTTTTGTTCTGAGCAAGCTCACTGTTCGGACCCCATAGGAAACACAGTATAGTAGGTGAGTGCTCTTTTCTCAAAAGCCGAGTGTGTTTAGTGTAAGACGACCTAGCGTTTGCTTCCCAGTCCTAAATGGAGTTGAATCACATGCAGTTTCTGGTCCTACGAGCAAGAGTTGTTTTCTGGTAAGAAGAGTCACTATTGCGCTCCCATTGCCATACACAGTGCAAATAGCACTCGCGTCTGCTCTCAGTAAGTACAGTGTATTGGACTGAAGAGGAGCTACTCTTCTCGTTAGTTTCCTAAGTAGACTTGAACTAGATATGGCCCGTGTGTGTAAGAAGCACAGTTCTTTTGTTCTGAGCAAGCTCACTGTTCGAACCCCATAGGAAACACAGTAGAGAGAAGAGTGCTCTTTTCTCAAAAGCAGAGTGTGTTTCTTGTAAGGCGAGCTAGCGTTTGTTTCCCAGTCCTAAATGGAGTTGAATCACATGCAGTGTCTGGTCCTATGAGCAAGAGCTGTTTTCTGGTAAGAAGAGTCACTATTGTGCTCCCATTGTCACACCCAGGGCAAATAGCACTGGCGTCACTTCCCAGCATGTACAGTCTATTGGACTGAAGAGGTTCTTCTGTTCTTGTCAGTTTCCAAAGCAGAATTGAACAAGATATGGCCCGTGTGTGTAGGAAGCAGAGTTCTTTTGTTCTGAGCAAGCTCACATTTCGAACCCGATAGGAAACACAGTAGAGTAGAAGAGTGCATTTTCCTCAAAAGCAGAGTGTGTTTCTTGTAAGGTGAGCTAGCGTTTGTTTCCCAGTCCTAAATGGAGATGAAATGCACAAGCAGTTTCTGGTCCTACGAGCAAGAGTTGTTTTCTGGTAAGAAGAGTCACTATTGCGCTCCCTTTGCCATACACAGTGCAAATAGCTCTCTTGTCTGTTCCCAGCAAGTACAGTGTATTGGACTGAAGAGGAGCTACTGTTCTTGTCAGTTTCCTAAGCAGAGTTGAACTAGATATGGCCCGTGTGTGTAGGAAGCACAGTTCTTTTGTTCTCACCAAGCTCACTGTTCGGACCCCATAGAAAACACAGTCGAGTAGAAGAGTGCTCTTTTCTCAAAAGCAGAATGTGTTTCTTGTAAGGCGAGCTAGCGTTTGTTTCCCAGTCCTAAATGGAGTTGAAATACACATGCAGTTTCTGGTCCTACGAGCAAGAGTTGTTTTCTGGTTAGAAGAGTCACTATTGCGCTCCCTTTGCCATACACAATGCAAAAAGCCCTTGCATCTGTTCCCAGCAAGTACAGTGTATTGGACTGAAGAGGAGCTACTGTTCTTGTCAGTTTCCTAAGCAGAGTTGAACTAGATATGGCCCATGTGTGTAGGAAGCTCAGTTCTTTGTACTCAGCAAGCTCACTGTTCTGGCCCTATAGCAAACACAGTAGAGTAGAAGAGTGCTCTTTCCTCAAAAACAGAGTGTGTTTTTTGTAAGGCGAGCTAGCCTTTGTTTCGCAGTCCTAAATGGAGTTAAATCACATGCAGTTTCCGTTCCTACGAGCAAGAGTTTTTTTCTGGTAAGGAAAGTCACTATTGCGCTCCCATTGCCATACTCAGTGCAAATAGCACTCGCGTCTGTTCCCAGCAAGTACAGTGTATTGGACTGAAGAGGAGCTACTGTTCTTGTCAGTTTCCTAAGCAGAGTTGAACTAGATATGGCCCCTGTGTGTTGGAAGCACATTTCTTTTGTACTCAGCAAGCTCACTGTTCTGGCCCTATAGGAAACACAGTAGAGTAGAAGAGTGCTCTTTCCTCAAAAGCAGAGTGTGTTTTCTGTAAGGCGAGCTAGCATTTGTTTCCCAGTCCTAAATGGATTTGAATCACATGCAGTTTCCGTTCCTACGAGCAATAGTTGTTTTCTGGTAAGGAAAGTCACTATTGTGCTCCCTTTGCCATACACAATACAAATAGCACTCGCGTCTGTTCCCAGCAAGTACAGTGTATTGGACTGAAGAGGAGCTACTGTTCTTGTCAGTTTCCTAAGCAGAATTGAACTAGATATGGCCCGTGTGTAGGAAGCACAGTTCTTTTGTTCTGAGCAAGCTCACTGTTTGGACCCCATAGAAAACACAGTAGAGTAGAAGAGTGCTCTTTTCTCAAAAGCAGAGTGTGTTTCTTGTAAGGCGAGCTAGCATTTGTTTCCCAGTCCTAAATGGAGTTGAATCACATGCAGTTTCTGGTCCTACGAGCAAGAGTTGTTTTCTGGTAAGAAGAGTCACTATTGTGCTCCCATTGCCATACACAGTGCAAATAGCACTGGCGTCTGTACTCAGCATGTACAGCGTGTTGGACTGAAGAGTATCTACTGTTCTTGTCAGTTTCCTAAGCAGAGTTGAACTAGATATGGCCCGTCTGTGTAGGAAGCACAGTTCTTTTGTTCTCAGCAAGCTCACTGTTCGGACACCATAGGAAACACAGTAGAGTAGAAGAGTGCTCTTTTCTCAAAACAGAGTGTGTTTCTTGTAAGGCGAGCTAGCGTTTGTTTCCCAGTCCTAAATGGAGTTGAATCACATGCAGTTTCTGGTCCTATGAGCAAGAGTTGCTTTCTGGTAAGAAGAGTCACTATTGTGCTCCCATTGCCATACACAGTGCAAAAAGCACTGGCGTCTGTACCCAGCATGTACAGCGTATTGGACTGAAGAGGTTCTACTGTTCTTGTCAGTTTTCTAAGCAGAATTGAACAAGATATGGCCCGTGTGTGTAGGAAGCACAGTTCTTTTGTTCTGAGCAAGCTCACATTTCGAACCCCATAGGAAACACAGTAGAGTAGAAGAGTGAATTTTTCTCAAAAGCAGAGTGTTTTTCTTGTAAGGCGAGCTAGCATTTGTTTCCCAGTCCTAAATGGAGATGAAATACACATGCAGTTTCTGGTCCTACGAGCAAGAGTTGTTTTCTGGTAAGAAGAGTCACTATTGCGCTCCCATTGCCATACACAGTGCAAATAGCACTCCCGTCTGCTCTCAGTAAGTACAGTGTATTGGACTGAAGAGGAGCTACTGTTCTTGTCAGTTTCCTAAGCAGAGTTGAACTAGATATGGCCCGTGTGTGTAAGAAGCACAATTCTTTTGTTCTGAGCAAGCTCACTGTTCGAACCCCATAGGAAACACAGTAGAGAGAAGAGTGCTCTTTTCTCAAAAGCAGAGTGTGTTTCTTGTAAGGCGAGCTAGCGTTTGTTTCCCAGTCCTAAATGGAGTTGAATCACATGCAGTGTCTGGTCCTACGAGCAAGAGCTGTTTTCTGGTAAGAAGAGTCACTATTGTGCTCCCATTGTCACACCCAGGGCAAATAGCACTGGCGTCACTTCCCAGCATGTACAGCCTATTGGACTGAAGAGGTTCTTCTGTTCTTGTCAGTTTCCAAAGCAGAATTGAACAAGATATGATCCGTGTGTGTAGGAAGCAGAGTTCTTTTGTTCTGAGCAAGCTCACATTTCGAACCTGATAGGAAACACAGTAGAGTAGAAGAGTGCATTTTTCTCAAAAGCAGAGTGTGTTTCTTGTAAGGCGAGCTAGCGTTTGTTTCCCAGTCCTAAATGGAGATGGAATGCACAAGCAGTTTCTGGTCCTACGAGCAAGAGTTGTTTTCTGGTAAGAAGAGTCACTATTGCGCTCCCTTTGCCATACACAGTGCAAATAGCCCTCTTGTCTGTTCCCAGCAAGTACAGTGTATTGGACTGAAGAGGAGCTACTGTTCTTGTCAGTTCCCTAAGCAGAGTTGAACTAGATATGGCCCGTGTGTGTAGGAAGCACAGTTTTTTTGTTCTCACCAAGCTCACTGTTCGGACCCCTAGGAAACACAGTAGAGTAGAAGAGTGCATTTTTCTCAAAAGCAGAGTGTGTTTCTTGTAAGGCCAGATAGCGTATGTTTCCCAGTCCTAAATGGATTGAAATACACATGCAGTTTCTGGTCCTACGAGCAAGAGTTGTTTTCTGGTAAGAAGAGTCACTATTGTGCTCCCTTTGCCATACACAGTGCAAATAGCCCTCGCGTCTGTTCCCAGCAAGTACAGTGTATTGGACTGAAGAGGATCTACTGTTCTTGTCAGTTTCCTAAGCAGAGTTGAACTAGATATGGCCCATGTTTGTAGAAAGCACAGTTCTTTTGTACTCAGCAAGCTCACTGTTCTGGCCCTATTGGAAACACAGTAGAGTAGAAGAGTACTCTTTCCTCAAAAGCAGAGTGTGTTTTTTGTAAGGCGAGCTAGCGTTTGTTTCGCAGTCCTAAATGGATTTGAATCACATGCAGTTTCCGTTCCTACGAGCAATAGTTGTTTTCTGGTAAGGAAAGTCACTATTGTGCTCCCTTTGCCATACACAGTGCAAATAGCACTCGCGTCTGTTCCCAGCAAGTACAGTGTATTGGACTGAAGAGGAGCTACTGTTCTTGTCAGTTTCCTAAGCAGAATTGAACTAGATATGGCCGTGTGTGTACGAAGCACAGTTCTTTTGTTCTGAGCAAGCTCACTGTTTGGACCCCATAGAAAACACAGTAGAGTAGAAGAGTGCTCTTTTCTCAAAAGCAGAGTGTGTTTCTTGTAAGGCGAGCTAGCGTTTGTTTCCCAGTCCTAAATGGAGTTGAATCACATGCAGTGTCTGGTCATACGGGCAAGAGTTGTTTTCTGGTAAGAAGAGTCAGTATTGCGCTCCCATTGTCACACACAGGGCAAATAGCACTGGTGTCTCTTCCCAGCATGTACAGTCTATTGGACTGAAGAGGTTCTACTGTTCTTGTCAGTTTCCAAAGCAGAATTGAACAAGATATGGCCCGTGTGTGTAGGAAGCAGAGTTCTTTTGTTCTGAGCAAGCTCACATTTCGAACCCGATAGGAAACACAGTAGAGTAAAAGAGTACATTTTTCTCAAAAGCAGAGTGTGTTTCTTGTAAGGCGAGCTAGCGTTTGTTTCCCAGTCCTAAATGGAGATGAAATGCACAAGCAGTTTCTGGTCCTATGAGCAAGAGTTGTTTTCTGGTAAGAAGAGTCACTATTGCGCTCCCTTTGCCATACACAGTGCAAATAGCCCTCTTGTCTGTTCCCAGCAAGTACAGTGTATTGGACTGAAGAGGAGCTACTGTTCTTGTCAGTTTCCTAAGCAGAGTTGAACTAGATATGGCCCGTGTGTGTAGGAAGCACAGTTCTTTTGTTCTCACCAAGCTCACTGTTCGGACCCCATAGAAAACACAGTCGAGTAGAAGAGTGCTCTTTTCTCAAAAGCAGAGTGTGTTTCTTGTAAGGCGAGCTAGCGTTTGTTTCCCAGTCCTAAATGGAGTTGAAATACACATGCAGTTTCTGGTCCTACGAGCAAGAGTTGTTTTCTGGTTAGAAGAGTCACTATTGTGCTGCCTTTGCCATACAAAATGCAAAAAGCCCTTGCATCTGTTCCCAGCAAGTACAGTGTATTGGACTGAAGAGGAGCTACTGTTCTTGTCAGTTTCCTAAGCAGAGTTGAACTAGATATGGCCCATGTGTGTAGGAAGCTTATTTCTTTGTACTCAGCAAGCTCACTGTTCTGGCCCTATAGCAAACACAGTAGAGTAGAAGAGTGCTCTTTCCTCAAAAACAGAGTGTGTTTTTTGTAAGGCGAGCTAGCCTTTGTTTCGCAGTCCTAAATGGAGTTGAATCACATGCAGTTTCCGTTCCTACGAGCAAGAGTTTTTTTCTGGTAAGGAAAGTCACTATTGCGCTCCCATTGCCATACTCAGTGCAAATAGCACTCGCGTCTGTTCCCAGCAAGTACAGTGTATTGGACTGAAGAGGAGCTACTGTTCTTGTCAGTTTCCTAAGCAGAATTGAACTAGATATGGCCCGTGTGTAGGAAGCACAGTTCTTTTGTTCTGAGCAAGCTCACTGTTTGGACCCCATAGAAAACACAGTAGAGTAGAAGAGTGCTCTTTTCTCAAAAGCAGAGTGTGTTTCTTGTAAGGCGAGCTAGCATTTGTTTCCCAGTCCTAAATGGAGTTGAATCACATGCAGTTTCTGGTCCTACGAGCAAGAGTTGTTTTCTGGTAAGAAGAGTCACTATTGTGCTCCCATTGCCATACACAGTGCAAATAGCAGTGGCGTCTGTACCCAGCATGTACAGCGTATTGGACTGAAGAGGATCTACTGTTCTTGTCAGTTTCCTAAGCAGAGTTGAACTAGATATGGCCCGTCTGTGTAGGAAGCACAGTTCTTTTGTTCTCAGCAAGCTCACTGTTCGGACCCCATAGGAAACACAGTAGAGTAGAAGAGTGCTCTTTTCTCAAAAGCAGAGTGTGTTTCTTGTAAGGCGAGCTAGCGTTTGTTTCCCAGTCCTAAATGGAGTTGAATCACATGCAGTTTCTGGTCCTACGAGCAAGAGTTGTTTTCTGGTAAGAAGAGTCACTATTGTGCTCCCATTGCCATACACAGTGCAAATAGCACTGGCGTCTGTACCCAGCATGTACAGCGTATTGGACTGAAGAGGTTCTACTGTTCTTGTCAGTTTTCTAAGCAGAATTGAACAAGATATGGCCTGTGTGTGTAGGAAGCACAGTTCTTTTGTTCTGAGCAAGCTTACATTTCGAACCCCATAGGAAAAACAGTAGAGTAGAAGAGTGCATTTTTCTCAAAAGCAGAGTGTGTTTCTTGTAAGGCGAGCTAGCGTTTGTTTCCCAGTCCTAAATGGAGATGAAATACACAAGCAGTTTCTGGTCCTACGAGCAAGAGTTGTTTTCTGGTAAGGAAAGTCACTATTGCGCTCCCATTGCCATACTCAGTGCAAATAGCACTCGCGTCTGTTCCCTGCAAGTACAGTGTATTGTACTGAAGAGGAGCTACTGTTCTTGTCAGTTTCCTAAGCAGAATTGAACTAGATATGGCCCGTGTGTAGGAAGCACAGTTCTTTTGTTCTGAGCAAGCTCACTGTTCGGACCCCATAGGAAACACAGTAGAGTAGAAGAGTGCATTTTTCTCAAAAGCAGAGTGTGTTTCTTGTAAAGCCAGATAGCGTATGTTTCCCAGTCCTAAATGGAGTTGAAATACACATGCAGTTTCTGGTCCTACGAGCAAGAGTTGGTTTCTGGTAAGGAAAGTAAACTATTGCGCTACCATTGCCAAACACAGTGCAAATAGCCCTCGCGTCTGTTCCCAGCAAGTACAGTGTATTGGACTGAAGAGGAGCTACTGTTCTTGTCAGTTTCCTAAGCAGAATTGAACTAGATATGGCCCGTGTGTGTAGGAAGCACAGTTCTTTTGTTCTGAGCAAGCTCACTGTTTGGACCCCATAGAAAACACAGTAGAGTAGAAGAGTGCTCTTTTCTCAAAAGCAGAGTGTGTTTCTTGTCAGTCGAGCTAGCGTTTGTTTCCCAGTCCTAAATGGAGTTGAATCACATGCAGTTTCTGGTCCTACGAGCAAGAGTTGTTTTCTGGTAAGAAGAGTAGTATTGCGCTCCCATTGTCACACACAGGGCAAATAGCACTGGTGTTTCTTCCCAGCATGTACAGTCTATTGGACTGAAGAGGTTCTACTGTTCTTGTCAGTTTCCTAAGCAGAATTGAACAAGATATGACCCGTGTGTGTAGAAAGCACAGTTCTTTTGTTCTGAGCAAGCTCACATTTCGAACCCCATAGGAAACACAGTAGAGTAGAAGAGTGCATTTTTCTCAAAAGCAGAGTGTGTTTCTTGTAAGGCGAGCTAGCGTTTGTTTCCCAGTCCTAAATGGAGATGAAATGCACAAGCAGTTTCTGGTCCTACGAGCAAGAGTTGTTTTCTGGTAAGAAGAGTCAATGTTGCGCTCTCATTGTCATACACAGGGCAAATAGCACTGGCGTCTCTTCCCAGCATGTACAGTGTATTGGACTGAAGAGGAGCTACTGTTTTTGTCAGTTTCCTAAGCAGAGTGAACTAGATATGACCAGTGTGTGTAGGAAGCACAATTCTTTTGTTCTGAGCAAGCTCACTGTTTGGACCCCATAGGAAACACAGTAGAGTAAATGTGTGCCTTATTCTCAAAAGCAGAGCGTGTTTCTTGTAAGGCGAGCTAGCGTTTGTTTCCCAGTCCTAAGTGGATTGAATCATATGCAGTTTCTGGTCCTACGAGCAAGAGTTGTTTTCTTGTTAGAAGAGTCACTATTGTGCTCTCATTGCCGTACACAGTGCAAATAGCACTCGCCTCTGTTCCCAGTAAGTACAGTGTATTGGACTGAAGAGGAGCTACTGTTCTCGTCAGTTTCCTAAGCAGAGTTGAACTAGATATGACCCGTGTGTGTAAGAAGCACAGTTCTTTTGTTCTGAGCAAGCTCACTGTTCGGACCCCATAGGAAACACAGTATAGTAGGTGAGTGCTCTTTTCTCAAAAGCCGAGTGTGTTTAGTGGAAGACGACCTAGCGTTTGCTTCCCAGTCCTAAATGGAGTTGAATCACATGCAGTTTCTGGTCCTACGAGCAAGAGTTGTTTTCTGGTAAGAAGAGTCACTATTGTGCTCCCATTGCCATACACAGTGCAAATAGCACTCGCGTCTGCTCTCAGTAAGTACAGTGTATTGGACTGAAGAGGAGCTACTGTTCTCGTCAGTTTCCTAAGCAGACTTGAACTAGATATGGCCCGTGTGTGTAAGAAGCACAGTTCTTTTGTTCTGAGCAAGCTCACTGTTCGAACCCCATAGGAAACACAATAGAGAGAAGAGTGCTCTTTTCTCAAAAGCAGAGTGTGTTTCTTGTAAGGCGAGCTAGCGTTTGTTTCCCAGTCCTAAATGGAGTTGAATCACATGCAGTGTCTGGTCCTACGAGCAAGAGCTGTTTTCTGGTAAGAAGAGTCACTATTGTGCTCCCATTGTCACACCCAGGGCAAATAGCACTGGCGTCACTTCCCAGCATGTACAGTCTATTGGACTGAAGAGGTTCTGCTGTTCTTGTCAGTTTCCAAAGCAGAATTGAACAAGATATGGCCCGTGTGTGTAGGAAGCAGAGTTCTTTTGTTCTGAGCAAGCTCACATTTCGAACCCGATAGGAAACACAGTAGAGTAGAAGAGTGCATTTTTCTCAAAAGCAGAGTGTGTTTCTTGTAAGGCGAGCTAGCGTTTGTTTCCCAGTCCTAAATGGAGATGAAATGCACAAGCAATTTCTGGTCCTACGAGCAAGAGTTGTTTTCTGGTAAGAAGAGTCACTATTGCGCTCCCTTTGCCATACACAGTGCAAATAGCCCTCTTGTCTGTTCCCAGCAAGTACAGTGTATTGGACTGAAGAGGAGCTACTGTTCTTGTCAGTTTCCTAAGCAGAGTTGAACTAGATATGGCCCGTGTGTGTAGGAAGCACAGTTCTTTTGTTCTCACCAAGCTCACTGTTCGGACCCCATAGAAAACACAGTCGAGTAGAAGAGTGCTCTTTTCTCAAAAGCAGAGTGTGTTTCTTGTAAGGTGAGCTAGCGTTTGTTTCCCAGTCCTAAATGGAGTTGAAATACACATGCAGTTTCTGGTCCTACGAGCAAGAGTTGTTTTCTGGTTAGAAGAGTCACTATTGTGCTCCCTTTGCCATACACAATGCAAAAAGCCCTTGCATCTATTCCCAGCAAGTACAGTGTATTGGACTGAAGAGGAGCTACTGTTCTTGTCAGTTTCCTAAGCAGAGTTGAACTAGATATGGCCCATGTGTGTAGGAAGCTCAGTTCTTTGTACTCAGCAAGCTCACTGTTCTGGCCCTATAGCAAACACAGTAGAGTAGAAGAGTGCTCTTTCCTCAAAAACAGAGTGTGTTTTTTGTAAGGCGAACTAGCCTTTGTTTCGCAGTCCTAAATGGAGTTGAATCACATGCAGTTTCCGTTCCTACGAGCAAGAGTTTTTTTCTGGTAAGGAAAGTCACTATTGCGATCCCATTGCCATACTCAGTGCAAATAGCACTCGCGTCTGTTCCCAGCAAGTACAGCGTATTGGACTGAAGAGGAGCTACTGTTCTTGTCAGTTTCCTAAGCAGAGTTGAACTAGATATGGCCCCTGTGTGTAGGAAGCACATTTCTTTTGTACTCAGCAAGCTTACTGTTCTGGCCCTATAGGAAACACAGTAGAGTAGAAGAGTGCTCTTTCCTCAAAAGCAGAGTGTGTTTTCTGTAAGGCGAGCTAGCGTTTGTTTCGCAGTCCTAAATGGATTTGAATCACATGCAGTTTCCGTTCCTACGAGCAATAGTTGTTTTCTGGTAAGAGAAGTCACTATTGTGCTCCCTTTGCCATACACAATACAAATAGCACTCGCGTCTCTTCCCAGCAAGTACAGTGTATTGGACTGAACAGGAGCTACTGTTCTTGTCAGTTTCCTAAGCAGAATTCAACTAGATATGGCCCATGTGTAGGAAGCACAGTTCTTTTGTTCTGAGCAAGCTCACTGTTTGGACCCCATAGAAAACACAGTAGAGTAGAAGACTGCTCTTTTCTCAAAAGCAGAGTGTGTTTCTTGTAAGGCGAGCTAGCATTTGTTTCCCAGTCCTAAATGGAGTTGAATCACATGCAGTTTCTGGTCCTACGAGCAAGAGTTGTTTTCTGGTAAGAAGAGTCACTATTGTGCTCCCATTGCCATACACAGTGCAAATAGCACTGGTGTCTGTACCCAGCATGTACAGCGTGTTGGACTGAAGAGGATCTACTGTTCTTGTCTGTTTCCTAAGCAGAGTTGAACTAGATATGGCCCGTGTGTGTAGGAAGCACAGTTCTTTTGTTCTCAGCAAGCTCACTGTTCAGACCCCATAGGAAACACAGTAGAGTAGAAGAGTGCTCTTTTCTCAAAACAGAGTGTGTTTCTTGTAAGGCGAGCTAGCGTTTGTTTCCCAGTCCTAAATGGAGTTGAATCACATGCAGTTTCTGGTCCTACGAGCAAGAGTTGTTTTCTGGTAAGAAGAGTCACTATTGTGCTCCCATTGCCATACACAGTGCAAAAAGCACTGGCGTCTGTACCCAGCATGTACAGCGTATTGGACTGAAGAGGTTCTACTGTTCTTGTCAGTTTTCTAAGCAGAATTGAACAAGATATGGCCCGTGTGTGTAGGAAGCACAGTTCTTTTGTTCTGAGCAAGCTCACATTTCGAACCCCATAGGAAACACAGTAGAGTAGAAGAGTGCATTTTTCTCAAAAGCAGAGTGTGTTTCTTGTAAGGCGAGCTAGCGTTTGTTTCCCAGTCCTAAATGGAGATGAAATACACATGCAGTTTCTGGTCCTACGAGCAAGAGTTGTTTTCTGGTAAGAAGAGTCACTATTGTGCTCCCATTGTCATACACAGTGCAAATAGCCCTTGCGTCTGTTCCCAGCAAGTACAGTGTATTGGACTGAAGAGGAGCTACTGTTTTTGTCAGTTCCCTGAGCAGAGTTGAACTAGATATGACCTGTGTGTGTAGAAAGCACAATTCTTTTGTTCTGAGCAAGCTCACTGTTTCGACCCCATAGGAAAAACAGTAGAGTAGATGTGTGCCTTATTCTCAAAAGCAGAGCGTGTTTCTTGTAAGACAAGCTAGCGTTTGTTTCCCAGTCCTAAGTGGATTGAATCAAATGCTGTTTCTGGTCCTACGAGCAAGAGTTGTTTTCTTGTAAGAAGAGTCACTATTGTGCTCTCATTGCCGTACACAGTGCAAATAGCACTCGCGTCCGTTCCCAGTAAGTACAGTGTATTGGACTGAAGAGGAGCTACTGTTCTCGACAGTTTCCTAAGCAGAGTTGAACTAGATATGGCCCGTGTGTGTAAGAAGCACAGTTCTTTTGTTCTGAGCAAGCTCACTGTTTGGATCCCATAGGAACCACAGAAGAGTAGAAGAGTGTTCTTTTCTCAAAAGCAGAGTGTGTTTCTTGTAAGTCTAGCTAGCGTTTGTTTCCCAATCCTAAATGGAGTTGAATCCCATCCAGTTTCTTGTCCTACGAGCAAGAGAAGTTTTCTGGTAAGAAGAGTCAATATTGCGCTCCCATTGTCATACACAGGGCAAATAGCACTGGCGTCTCTTCCCAGCATGTACAGTGTATTGGACTGAAGAGGAGCTACTGTTCTAGTCAGGTTCCTAAGCAGAGTTGAACTAGATATGGCCTGTGTGTGTAGGAAGCACAGTTCTTTTGTTCTCAGCAAGCTCACTGTTCGGACCCCATAAAAAACACAGTAGAGCAGAAGAGTGCTCTTTTCTCAAAAGCAGATTGTGTTTCTTGTAGGGCGAGCTAGCGTTTGTTTCCCAGTCCTAAATGTCGTTGAATCACAAGCAGTTTCTGGTTCTACGAGCAAGATTTGTTTTCTGGTAAGAAGAGTCACTATTGTGCTCCCATTGTCATACACAGTGCAAATAGCACTCGTGTCTGTTCCCAGCAAGTACAGTGTATTGGACTGAAGAGGAGCTACTGTTCTTGTCAGTTTCCTAAGCAGACTTGAACTAGATATGGCCCGTGTGTGTAGGAAGCACAGTTCATTTGTTCTGAGCAAGCTCACTGTTCGGACCCCATAGGAAACACAGTAGAGTAGATGTGTGCCTTACTCTCAAAAGCAGAGCATGTTTCTTGTAAGGCGAGCTAATGTTTGTTTCCCAGTCCTAAGTGGATTGAATCAAATGCAGTTTCTGGTCCTACGAGCAAGAGTTGTTTTCTTGTAAGAAGAGTCACTATTGTGCTCCCATTGCCGTACACAGTGCAAATAGCACTCGCGTCTTTTCCCAGTAAGTACAGTGTATTGTACTGAAGAGGAGCTACTGTTCTCGTCAGTTTCCTAAGCAGAGTTGAACTAGATATGGCCTGTGTGTGTAAGAAGCACAGTTCTTTTGTTCTGAGCAAGCTCACTGTTCGGACCCCATAGGAAACACAGTAGAGTAGATGAGTGCTCTTTTCTCAAAAGCCGAGTGTGTTTAGTGTAAGGTGAACTAGCGTTTGCTTCCCAGTCCTAAATGGAGTTGAATCACATGCAGTTTCTGGTCCTAAGAGCAAGAGTTGTTTTCTTGTAAGAAGAGTCACTATTGCGCTCCCATTGCCATACACAGTGCAAATAGCACTCGTGTCTGCTCTCAGCAAGTACAGTGTATTTGATTGAAGAGGAGCTACTGTTCTTGTCAGTTTCCTAAGCAGACTTGAACTAGATATGGCCCGTGTGTGTAGGAAGCACAGTTCTTTTGTTCTGAGCAAGCTCACTGTTTGGACCCCATAGAAAACACAGTAGAGTAGAAGAGTGCTCTTTTCTCAAAAGCAGAGTGTGTTTCTTGTAAGGCGAGCTAGCATTTGTTTCCCAGTCCTAAATGGAGTTGAATCACATGCAGTTTCTGGTCCTACGAGCAAGAGTTGTTTTCTGCTAAGAAGAGTCACTATTGTGCTCCCATTGCCATACACAGTGCAAATAGCACTGGTGTCTGTACCCATCAGGTACAGCGTATTGGACTGAAGAGGATCTACTGTTCTTGTCTGTTTCCTAAGCAGAGTTGAACTAGATATGGCCCGTGTGTGTAGGAAGCACAGTTCTTTTGTTCTGAGCAAGCTCACATTTCGAACCCCATAGGAAACACAGTAGAGTAGAAGAGTGCATTTTTCTCAAAAGCAGAGTGTGTTTCTTGTAAGGCAAGCTAGCGTTTGTTTCCCAGTCCTAAATGGAGATGAATTGCACAAGCAGTTTCTGGTCCTACGAGCAAGAGTTGTTTTCTGGTAAGAAGAGTCAATATTGCGCTCCCATTGTCATACACAGGGCAAATAGCACTGGCGTCTCTTCCCAGCATGTACAGTGTATTGGACTGAAGAGGAGCTACTGTTCTAGTCAGGTTCCTAAGCAGAGTTGAACTAGATATGGCCTGTGTGTGTAGGAAGCACAGTTCTTTTATTCTCAGCAAGCTCACTGTTCGGACCCCATAAAAAACACAGTAGAGCAGAAGAGTGCTCTTTTCTCAAAAGCAGAGTGTGTTTCTTGGAGGGCGAGCTAGCGTTTGTTTCCCAGTCCTAAATGTCGTTGAATCACATGCAGTTTCTGGTCCTATGAGCAAGAGTTGTTTTCTGGTAAGAAGAGTCACTATTGTGCTCCCATTGTCATACACAGTGCAAATTGCCCTTGCGTCTGTTCCCAGCAAGTACAGTGTATTGGACTGAAGAGGATCTACTGTTCTTGTCAGTTTCCTAAGCACAATTGAACTAGATACGGCCATGTGGGTAGGAAGCACAGTTCTTTTGTTCTGAGCAAGCTCACTGTTCTGACCCTATAGGAAACACAGTAGAGTAGAAGAGTACTCTTTTCTCAAAAGCAGAGTGTGTTTCTTGTAAGGCAAGATAGCGTTTGCTTCCCAGACCTAAATGGAGTTGAATCACATGCAGTTTCTGGTCCTACAAGCAAGAATTGTTTTCTTGTAAGAAGAGTCACTATTGGGCTCCCATTGCTGTACACAGTGCAAATAGCACTCGCGTCTGTTCCCAGCAAGTACAGTGTATTGGACTGAAGAGGAGCTACTGTTCTTGTCAGTTTCCTAAGCAGAGTTGAACTAGATATGGCCCGTGTGTGTAGGAAGCACAGTTCTTTTGTTCTCAGCAAGCTCACTGTTCGGACCCCATAGAAAACACAGTAGAGTAGAAGAGTGCTCTTTTCTCAAAAGCAGAGTGTGTTTCTTGTAAGGCGAGCTAGCGTTTGTTTCCCAGTCGTAAATGGAGTTGAAATACACATGCAGTTTCTGGTCCTACGAGCAAGAGCTGTTTTCTGGTTAGAAGAGTCACTATTGCACTCCCTTTGACATACTCAATGCAAATAGCCCTCGTGTCTGTTCCCAGCAAGTACAGTGTATTGGACTGAAGAGGAGCTACTGTTCTTGTCAGTTTCCTAAGCAGAATTGAACTAGAAATGGCCTGTGTGTGTAGGAAGCACAGTTCTTTTGTTCTGAGCATGCTCACTGTTTGGACCCCATAGGAAACACAGTAGAGTAGAAGAGTGCTCTTTTCTCAAAAGCAGAGTGTGTTTCTTGTAAGGCGAGCTACCGTTTGTTTCCTAGTACTAAAGGGAGTTGAATCACATGCAGTTTCTGGTCCTACGAGCAAGAGTTGTTTTCTGGTAAGAAGAGTCACTATTGCGCTCCCATTGCCATACACTGTGCAAATAGCACTGGCGTCTGTACCCAGCATGTACAGTGTATTGGACTGAAGAGGATCTACTGTTCCTGTCAGTTTCCTAAGCAGAATTGAACTAGATATGCCCGTGTATGTAGGAAGCACAGTTCTTTTTTTCTGAGCAAGCTCACTGTTTGGACCCCATAGGAAACACAGTAGAGTAGAGGAGTGCTCTTTTCTCAAAAGCCGAGTGTGTTTAGTGTAAGGCGACCTAGCGTTTGCTTCGCAGTCCTAAATGGAGTTGTATCACATGAAGTTTCTGGTCCTAAGAGCAAGAGTTGTTTTCTGGTAAGGAAAGTCACTATTGCTCTCCCATTGGCATACACAGTGCAAATAGCACTCGCGTCTGTTCCCAGCAAGTACAGTGTATTGGACTGATGAGGAGCTAGTGTTCTTGTCAGTTTCCTAAACAAATATGAACTAGATATGGCCCGTGTGTGTAGGAAGCACAGTTCTTTTGTTCTGAGCAAGCTCACTGTTTGGATTCCATAGGAAACACAGTAGAGTAGAAGAGTGCTCTTTTCTCAAAAGCAGAGTGTGTTTCTTGTAAGGCGAGCTAGCGTTTGTTTCCCAATCCTAAATGGAGTTGAATCAC
The DNA here is from genome assembly GCF_949786415.1 of Peromyscus eremicus. Taxonomy (NCBI): domain Eukaryota; kingdom Metazoa; phylum Chordata; class Mammalia; order Rodentia; family Cricetidae; genus Peromyscus; species Peromyscus eremicus. Next base: position 23,785 of record NW_026735473.1, on the reverse strand, counting down.
ATGCAGTTTCTGGTCCTATGAGCAAGAGATGTTTTCTGGTAAGAAGAGTCACTATTGCGCTCCCATTGCCATACACAGTGCAAATAGCACTGGCGTCTGTACCCAGCATGTACAGCGTATTGGACTGAAGAGGATCTACTGTTCTTTTCATTTTCCTAAGTAGAGTTGAACTAGATATGGTGTGTGTGTGTAGGAAGCACAGTTCTTTTGTTCTGAGCAAGCTATTTATTCGGACCCCATAGGAAACACAGTAGAGTAGAAGAGTGCTCTTTTCTCAAAAACAAAGTGTGTTTCTTGTAAGGCGAGCTAGCGTTTGTTTCCCAGTCCTAAATGGAGTTGAATCACATGCAGTTTCTGGTCATACGAGCAAGAGTTGTTTTCTGGTAAGAAGAGTCACTATTGCGCTCCCATTGTCACCCACAGGGCAAATAGCACTGGTGTCTGTTCCCAGCATGTACAGTCTGTTGGACTGAAGAGGTTCTACTGTTCGTGTCAGTTTCCTAAGCAGAATTGAACAAGATATTGCCCGTGTGTGTAGGAAGCACAGTTCTTTTGTTCTGAGCAAGCTCACATTTCGAACCCCATAGAAAACACAGTAGAGAGAAGAGTGCTCTTTTCTCAAAAGCAGAATGTGTTTCTTGTAAGGCGAGCTAGCGTTTGTTTCCCAGTCCTAAATGGAGTTGCAATACACATTCAGTTCCTTGTCCTAGGAGCAAGAGTTGTTTTCTGGTTAGAAGTGTCACTATTGTGCTTCCTTTGAAATACACAATGCAAATAGCCCTCGCGTCTGTTCCCAGCAAGTACAGTGTATTGGAATGAAGAGGAGCTACTGTTCTTGTCAGTTTCCTAAGCATAGTTGAACTAGATATGGCCCGTGTGTGTAGGAAGCACAGTACTTTTTTTCTGAGCAAGCGCACTGTTCGGACACCATAAAAAACACAGTAGAGTAGAAGAGTGCTCTTTTCTCAAAAGCAGAGTGTGTTTCTTGTAAGACGAGCTGGCATTTGTATCCCAGTCCTAAATGGAGTTGAATCACATGCAGGTTCTGGTCCTACAAGCAAGAGTTGTTTTCTGGTAAGAGGAGTCACCATTGCCCTCCCAATGTCATACACAGGGCAAATAGCACTGGCGTCTGTTCCCAGCATGTACAGTGTATTGGACTGAAGAGGAGCTACTGTTCATGTCAGTTTCTTAAGCAGAATTGAACTAGATACGGCCATGTGTGTAGTAAGCACAGTTCTTTTGTTCTGAGCAAGCTCACTGTTCTGGCCCTATAGGAAACACAGTAGAGTAGAAGAGTGCTCTTTTCTCAAACGCAGAGTGTGTTTCTAGTAAGGTGTGCTAGCGTTTGTTTTCCACCCCTAAATGGAGTTTAATCACATGCAGTTTTTGGTCATATGAGCAAAAATTGTTTTCTGGTAAAAAAAAGTCACTATTGAGCTCCCTTTTCCATTCACAATACAAATAGCACTCATGTCTGTTCCCAGCAAGTACAGTGTATTGGACTGAAGAGGAACTACTGTTCTTGTCAGTTTCTTAAGCAGAGTTGAACTAGATATGGCCCGTGTGTATAGGAAGCACAGCTCTTTTGTTCTGAGCAAGCTCACTGTGCGGACCCCATAGGAAACTGAGTGCTCTTTTCTCAAAAGCAGAGTGTGTTTCTTGTAAGGCTAGATAGCGTTTGCTTCCCAGACCTAAATGGAGTTGAATCACATGCAGTTTCTGGTCCTACAAGCAAGAGTGGTTTTCTGGTAAGAAGAGTCACTATTGTGCTCCCATTGTCATACACAGGGCAAATAGCACTGGCTTCTTTTCCCAGCATGTACAGTGTATTGCACTGAAGAGGAGCTACACTTCTTGTCAGTTTCCTAAGCAGACTTGAACTAGATATGGCCCGTGTGTGTATAAGCACAGTTCATTTGTTCTGAGCAAGATCACTGTTCGGACCCCATAGGAAACAAAGTAGAGTAGAAGAGTACTCTTTTCTCAAAAGCAGAGTGTGTTTCTTGTAAGGCGAGCTAGCTTTTGTTTCCCAGTCGTAAATGAAGTTGAATCACATGCAGTTTCTGTCATATTAGTAGAGTTGTTTTTTGGTAAGAAGAGTCACTATTGTGCTCCCATTGCCATACACAGTGCAAATAGCACTTGCGTCTGTTCCAATCAAGTACAGTGTATTGGACTGAAGAGGATCTACTGTTCTTGTCAGTTTCCTGAGCAGAGTTGAACTAGATATGGCCCGTGTGTGTAGGAAGCACAGTTCTTTTGTTCTGAGCAAACTAACTTTCTGGCCCTATAGGAAACACAGTAAAGTAGAAGAGTGCTCTTTTCTCAAAAGCAGAGTGTGTTTCTTGTAAGGCGAGCTAGCGTTTGTTTCCCAGTCCTAAATGGAGTTGAATCACATGAAGTTTCTGGTCCTACGAGCAAGAGTTGTTTTCTTGTTAGAAGAGTCACTATTGTGCTCTCATTGCCGTACACAGTGCAAATAGCACTCGCGTCTGTTCCCAGTAAGTACAGTGTATTGGACTGAAGAGGAGCTACTGTTCTCGTCAGTTTCCTAAGCAGAGTTGAACTAGATAAGGCCCGTGTGTGTAAGAAGCACAGTTCTTTTGTTCTGAGCAAGCTCACTGTTCGGACCCCATAGGAAACACAGTAGAGAGAAGAGTGCTCTTTTCTCAAAAGCAGAGTGTGTTTCTTGTAAGGCGAGCTAGCGTTTGTTTTCCAGTCCTAAATGGAGTTGAATCACATGCAGGTTCTGGTCCTACAAGCAAGAGTTGTTTTCTGGTAAGAAGAGTCACTATTGCCCTCCCAATGTCATACACAGGGCAAATAGCACTGGCGTCAGTTCCCAGCATGTACAGTGTATTGGACTGAAGAGGAGCTACTGTTCTTGTCAGTTTCCTAAGCAGAATTGAACTAGATACGGCCATTTGTGTAGTAAACACAGTTCTTTTGTTCTGAGCAAGCTCACTGTTCTGGCCCTATAGGAAACACAGTAGAGTAGAAGAGTGCTCTTTTCTCAAATGCAGAGTGTGTTTCTTGTAAGGTGAGCTAGCGTTTGTTTCCCACCCCTAAATGGAGTTTAATCACATGCAGTTTTTGGTCATACGAGCAAGAATTGTTTTCTGGTAAAAAAAGTCACTATTGCGCTCCCTTTGCCATTCACAGCACAAATAGCACTCATGTCTGTTCCCAGCAAGTACAGTGTATTGGACTGAAGAGGAGCTACTGTTCTTGTCAGTTTCCTAAGCAGAGTTGAACTAGATATGGCCCGTGTGTATAGGAAGCACAGCTCTTTTGTTCTGAGCAAGCTCACTGTGCGGACCCCATAGGAAACTGAGTGCTCTTTTCTCAAAAGCAGAGTGTGTTTCTTGTAAGGCTAGATAGCGTTTGCTTCCCAGACCTAAATGGAGTTGAATCACATGCAGTTTCTGGTCCTACAAGAAAGAGTGGTTTTCTGGTAAGAAGAGTCACTATTGCGCTCGCATTGTCATACACAGGGCAAATAGCACTGGCGTCTTTCCCCAGCATGTACAGTGTATTGGACTGAGGAGGATCTACTGTTCTTGTCAGTTTCCTATGCAGAGTTGAACTAGATATAGCCCGTGTGTGTAGGAAGCACAGTTCTTTTATTCTGAGCAAGCTCACTGTTCTGGCCCTATAGGAAACACAGTAGAGTAGCAGAGTGCTCTTTTCTCAAAAGCAGAGTGTGTTTCTTGTAAGGCGAGCTAGTGTTTGTTTTCAAGTACTAAATGGAGTTGAAACACATGCAGTTTCTGTTCCTATGAGCAAGAGATGTTTTCTGGTAAGAAGAGTCACTATTGTGCTCCCATTGTCATATACAGGGCAAATAGCACTGGCTTCTTTTCCCAGCATGTACAGTGTATTGCACTGAAGAGGATCTACTGTTCTTGTCAGTTTCCCAAGCAGAATTGAACTAGATATGGCCATGTGTGCAGGAAGTACATTTCTTTTGTTCTGAGCAAGCTCACTGTTCGGACCCCATAGTAAATACAGTAGAGTAGAAGAGTGCTCTTTTCTCAAAAGCAGAGTGTGTTTCTTGTAAGTCGAGCTAGTGTTTTTTTCCCAGTCCTAAATGGAGTTGAATCAAATGCAGTTACTGGTCCTAAGAGCAAGAGTTGTTTTCTGGTAAGAAGAGTCACTATTGTGCTCCCATTGCCGTACACAGTGCAAATTGCACTCGCATCTGTTCCCAGCAAGTACAGTGTATTGGACTGAAGATGAGCTACTGTTCTCGTCAGTTCCTAATCAGAGTTGAACTAGATATGGCCCGTGTGTGTAGGAAGCACAGATCTTTTGTTCTGAACAAGCTCTCTGTTCTGACCCTATAGGAAACACAGTAGAGTAGAAGAGTGCTCTTTTCTAAAAAGCACAGTGTGTTTCTTGTAAGGCAAGCTCGCGTTTGTTTCCCAGTCCTAAATGGAGTTGAATCACATGCAGTTTTTGGTCCTACGCGCAAGAGCTGTTTTCTGGTAAGGAAAGTCACTATTGCGCTCCCATTGCCAAACACAGTGCAAATAGCACTCGCATCTGTTCCCAGCAAGTGCAGTGTATTGGACTGAAGAGGAGCTACTGTTCTTGTCAGTTTCCTAAGCAGAATTGAACTGGATATAGCCATTTGTGTAGGAAGTACAGTTCTTTTGTTCTGAGCAAGCTCACTGTACTGGCCCTATAGGAAACACAGTAGAGTAGAAGACAGCTCTTTTCTCAAAAGCAGAGTGTGTTTCTTGTAAGGCTGGCTATTGTTTGTTTCCCAGTCAGAAACGGAGTTGAATCTCATGCAGTTTCTGGTCCTACGAGGAAGAGTTGTTTTCTGGTAAGGAAAGTCACTATTGTGCTCCTTTTGCCACACACAATGCTAATAGCACTAGCGTCTGTTCCCAGCACATACAGTGTATTGGACTGAAGAGGATCTACTGTTCTTGTCAGTTTCCTAAGCAGAGTTGAACTAGATATGGCCCGTGTGTGTAGGAAGCACAGTTCTTTTGTTCTGAGCAAGCTCACTGTTCGAACCCCATAGGAAACACAGTAGAGTAGAAGAGTGCTCTTTTCTCAATAGCAGAGTGTGTTTTTGTAAGGCGAGCTAGCGTTTGTTTCCCAGTCCTAACTGGAGTTGAATCAAATGCAGTTTTTGGTCCTACAAGCAAGAGTTGTTTTGTGGTAAGAAGAGTCACTATTGCGCTCCCATTGCCATACAGAGTGCAAATAGCACTCACGTCTGTTCCCAGTAAGTACAGTGTATTGGACTGAAGAGGAGCTACTGTCGTCATCAGTTTCCAAAGAAGAGTTGAACTAGATATGGCCCGTGTGTGTAGGAAGCACAGTTCTTTTGTTCTGAGCAAGCTCACAGTTCTCGCCCTATAGGAAACACTGTAGAGTAGAAGAGTGTTCTATTCTCAAAAGCAGAGTGTGTTTCTTGTAAGGCGAGCTAGCGTTTGTTTCCCAATCCTAAATGGAGTTGAATCACATGCAGTTTCTGGTCTTACGAGCAAGAGTTTTTTTCTGGTAAGAAGAGTCACTATTGCGCTCCCATTGCCATTCACAGTACAAATAGCACTCGCGTATGTTTCCAGCAAGTACAGTGTATTGGTCTGAAGAGGAGCTACTGTTCTTGTCAGTTTACTAAGCAGAGTTGAACTAGATATGGCCCGTGTGTGTAGGAAGCACAGTTCTTTTGTACTCAGCTAGCTCGCTGTTCTGGCCCTATAGGAAACACAGTAGAGTAGAAGAGTGCTCTTTCCTCAAAAGCAGAGTGTGTTTCTTGTAAGGTGAGCTAGCGTTTGTTTCCCAGTCCTAAATGGAGTTGAATCACATGCAGTTTCATGTCCTACGAGCAAGAGTTGTTTTCTGGTAAGGAAAGTCACTATTGCGCTCCCATTGCCATACACAGTGCAAATAGCACTCGCGTCTGTTCCCAGCAAGTACAGTGTATTGGACTGAAGAGGAGCTACTGTTCTTGTCAGTTTCCTAAGCAGAGTTGAACTAGATATGACCCGTGTGTGTAGGAAGCAAAATTCTTTTGTTCTGAGCAAGCTCACTGTTTGGATCAAATAGGAAACACAGTAGAGAAGATGTGTGCCCTATTCTCAAAAGCAGAGCGTGTTTCTTGTAAGGCGAGCTAGCGTTTGTTTCCCAATCCTAAATGGAATTGAATCACATGCAGTTTCTGGTCCTAGGAGCAAGAGTTGTTTTGTGGTAAGAAGAGTCACTATTGTGCTCCCATTGTCATACACAGGGCAAATAGCACTGGCGTCTGTTTCCAGTAAGTACAGTGTATTGGATTGAAGAGGATCTACTGTTCTTGTCAGTTTCCTAAGGAGAATTCCACTAGATATGGCCCGTGTGTAGGAAGCACAGTTCTTTTGTTCTGAGCAAGCTCACTGTTCTGGCCCTATAGGAAACACAGTGGAGTAGAAAAGGGCTCTTTTCTCAAAAGCAGAGTGTGTTTCTTCTAAGGCGAGCTAGCGTTTGTTTCTCAGTCCTAAATGGAGTTGAATCAAATGCAGTTTTTGGTCCTACGAGCAAGAGTTGTTTTCTGGTAAGAAGAGTCAGTATTGCGCTCCCATTGCCATACACAGTACATATAGCACTCGCGTTTGTTTAACGCACATACAGTGTATTGGTCTGAAGAGGAGCTATGGTTCTTGTCAGTTTCCTAAGCAGACTTGAACTAAATATGGCCCGTGTGTGTAGGAAGCACACTTCTTTTGTTCTGACCAAGCTCACTTTTGACCCCACAGGAAACAAAGTAGAGTAGAAGAGTGCTCTTTTCTCAAAAGCAGAGTATGTTTCTTGTAAAGCGAGCTAGCGTTTGTTTCCCAGTCCTAAATGGAGTTGAATCACATGCAGTTTCAGGTCCTACGAGCAAGAGTTGTTTTCTGGTAAGGATAGTCACTTTTGAGCTCCCATTGCCATACACTGTGCAAATAGCACTGGCGTCTGTTCCCAGCAAGTACAGTGTATTGGGCTGAAGAGGAGCTAATGTTCTTGTCATTTTCCTAAGCAGAGTTGAATTAGATATGGAGCGAGTGTGTAGGAAGCACCGTTCTTTTGTTCTCAGCAAGCACACAGTTCGGACCCCATAGAAATCACAGTAGAATTGAAGAGTGTACTTTACACAAGAAGAAGAGTGTTTCTTGTAAGGCGAGCTAGCGTTTGTTTCCCAGTCCTAAATGGAGTTGAATCACATGCAGTTTCTGGTCCTACAAGCAAGAGTTGTTTTCTGGTAAGAAGAGTAACTATTGCGCTCCCATTGCTGTACACAGTGCAAATAGCACTCGCGTATGTGCCCAGCAAGTGCAGTGTATTAGACTGAAGAGGAGCTACTGTTCTCGTCAGTTTCCTAAGCAGAGTTGAACTAGATATGGCCCGTGTGTGTAGGAAGCACAGTTCTTTTGTTCTGAGCAAGCTCACTGTTCTGGCCCTATAGGAAACACAGTAGAGTAGAAGAGTGCTCTTTTCTCAAAAGCAGAGTGTGTTTCTTGTAAGGCGAGGTAGCGTTTGTTTCCCAGTCCTAAATGGAGTTGAATCACATGCAGTTTTTGGGCCTACAAGCAAGAGTTGTTTTCTGGTATAAAGAGTCACTATTGCGCTCCCATTGTCATACACAGGGCAAATAGCACTGGCTTCTGATCCCAGCATGTACAGTGTATTGGACTGAAGAGGATCTACTGTTCTTGTCAGGTTCCTAAGCAGACTTGAACTAGATATGACCCATGTGTGTAGGAAGCACAGTTCTTTTGTACTCAGCAAGCTCACTATTCTGGCCCTATTGGAAACACAGTAGCGTAGAAGAGTGCTCTTTCCTCAAAAGCAGAGTGTGTTTCTTGTAAGGCGAGCTAGCGTTTGTTTCCCAGTCCTAAATGGAGTTGAATCACATGCAGTTTCAGGTCCTACGAGCAAGAGTTGTTTTCTGGTAAGGATAGTCACTTTTGAGCTCCCATTGCCATACACAGTGCAAATAGCACTGGCGTCTGTTCCCAGCAAGTACAGTGTATTGGACTGAAGAGGAGCTACTGTTCTTGTCAGTTTCCTAAGCAGAGTTGAACTAGATATGACACGTGTGTGTAGGAAGCACAGTTCTTTTGTTCTGAGCAAGCTCACTGTTTGAACCCCATAGGAAACACAGTAGAGTAGATGTGTGCCCTATTCTCAAAAGCAGAGTGTGTTTCTTGTAAGGCGAGCTAGCATTTGTTTCCCAATCCTAAATGGAGTTGAATCACATGCAGTTTCTGGTCCTAAAAGCAAGAGTTGTTTTGTGGTAAGAAGAGTCACTATTGCGCTCCAATTGTCTTACATAGGGCAAATGGCACTGGCGTCTGTTCCCAGTAAGCACAGTGTATTGGACTGAAGAGGATCTACTGTTCTTGTCAGTTTCCTAAGGAGAATTCCACTAGATATGGCCCGTGTGTGTAGGAATCACAGTTCTTTTGTTCTGAGCAAGCTCACTGTTCTGGCCCTATAGGAAACACAGTAGAGTAGAAAAGGGCTCTTTTCTCAAAAGCAGAGTGTGTTTCTTCTAAGTCGAGCTAGCGTTTGTTTCCCAGTCCTAAATGTAGTTGAATCACATGCAGTTTCTGGTCCTACGAGCAAGAATTGTTTTGTGGTATGAAGAGTCACTATTGTGCTCCCATTGTCATACACAATGCAAATAGCACTGGCGTCTGTTCCCAGCAAGTACAGTGTATTGGACTGAAGAGGATCTACTGTTCTTGTCAGTTTCCTAAGCAGAGTTGAACTAGATATGGCCCGTGTGTGTAGGAAGCACAGTTCTTTTGTTCTGAGCAAGCTCACTGTTCGAACCCCATAGGAAACACAGTAAAGTAGAAGAGTGCTCTTTTCTCAAAAGCAGAGTGTGTTTCTTGTAAGTCGAGCTAGCATTTGTTTCCCAGTCCTAAATGGAGTTGAAATACACATGCAGTTTCTGGTCCTACAAGCAAGAGTTGTTTTCTGGTAAGAAGAGTCACTATTGCGCTCCCTTTGCCATACACAGTGCAAATAGCACTCGCGTCTGTTCCCAGCAAGTACAGTGTATTGGACTGAAGAGGAGCTACTGTTCTTGTCAGTTTTCTAAGCAGAGTTGAACTAGATATGGCCCGTGTGTGTAGGAAGCACAGTTCTTTCGTTCTCAGCAAGCTCACTGTTCGGACACCATAGAAAACATAGTAGAATAAAAGAGTGCTCTTTTCTCAAAAGCAGAGTGTGTTTCTTGGAGGGCGAGCTAGCGTTTGTTTCCCAGTCCTAAATGGAACTGAATCACATGCAGTTTCTGGTCCTACGAGCAAGAGTTTTTTCTGGTAATAAGAGTAACTATTGCGCTCCCATTGTCACACAGAGGGCAAATAGCCCTGGCGTCTGTACCCAGCATGTACAGTGTATTAGACTGAAGAGGATCTACTGTTCTTGTCAGGATCCTAAGAAGAGTTGAATTAGATGTGACACGAGTGTGTAGGAAGCACAGTTTTTTTGTTCTCAGCAACCTCACAGTTCGGACCGATAGAAATCACAGTAGAGTTGAAGAGTGTACTTTACTCAAGAAGAAGAGTGTGTTTCTTGTATGGTGAGCTAGCGTTTGTTTCCCAGTCCTAAATGGAGTTGAATGACATTCACTTTCTGGTCCTACGAAGAAGAGTTGTTTTCTGGTAAGAAGAGTAACTATTGCGCTCCCATTGCTGTACACAGCGCAAATAGCACTGGCTTCTGTTCCCAGCATGTACAGTGTATTGGACTGAAGAGGAGCTACTGTTCTTGTCAGGTTCCTAAGCAGAGTTGAACTAGATATGGCCCATGTGTGTAGGAAGCACAGTTCTTTTGTACTCAGCAAGCTCACTGTTCTGGCCCTATAGGAAACACAGTAGAGTAGAAGAGTGCTCTTTCCTCAAAAGCAGAGTGTGTTTCTTGTAAGTCGAGCTAGCGTTTGTTTCCCAGTCCTACATGTAGTTGAATCACATGCAGTTTCTGGTCCTACGAGCAAGACTTGTTTTCTGGTAAGGAAAGTCACTATTGCGCTCCCATTGCCATACACAGTGCAAATAGCACTGGCGTCTGTTCCCAGCAAGTACAGTGTATTGGACTGAAGAGGAGCTACTGTTCTTGTCAGTTTCCTAAGCAGAGTTGAACTAGATATGTCCCGTGTGTATAGGAAGCACAGCTCTTTTGTTCTGAGCAAGCTCACTGTGCGGACCCCATAGGAAAATCGGTGCTCTTTTCTCAAAAGCAGAGTGTGTTTCTTGTAAGGCTAGGTAGCGTTTGCTTCCCAGACCTAAATGGAGTTGAATCACATGCAGTTTCTGGTCCTACAAGCAAGAGTGGTTTTCTGGTAAGAAGAGTCACTATTGTGCTCGCATTGTCATACACAGGGCAAATAGCACTGGCGTCTTTTCCCAGCATGTACAGTGTATTGGACTGAGGAGGATCTACTGTTCTTGTCAGTTTCCTATGCAGAGTTGAACTAGATATAGCCCGTGTGTGTAGGAAGCACAGTTCTTTTGTTCTGAGCAAGCTCACTGTTCTGGCCCTTTAGGAAACACAGTAGAGTAGCAGAGTGCTCTTTTCTCAAAAGCAGACTGTGTTTCTTGTAAGGCGAGCTAGTGTTTGTTTCCAAGTACTAAATGGAGTTGAAACACATGCAGTTTCTGTTCCTACGAGCAAGAGATGTGTTCTGGTAAGAAGAGTCACTATTGTGCTCCCATTGTCATACACAGGGCAAACAGCACTGGCTTCTTTTCCCAGCATGTACAGTGTATTGCACTGAAGAGGATCTACTGTTCTTGTCAGTTTCCCAAGCAGAATTGAACTAGATATGGCCATGTGTGCAGGAAGTACATTTCTTTTGTTCTGATCAAGCTCACTGTTCGGACCCCATAGTAAATACAGTAGAGTAGAAGAGTGCTCTTTTCTCAAAAGCAGAGTGTGTTTCTTGTAAGTCGAGCTAGTGTTTTTTTTTCCCAGTCCTAAATGGAGTTGAATCAAATGCAGTTACTGGTCCTAAGAGCAAGAGTTGTTTTCTGGTAAGAAGAGTCACTATTGTGCTCCCATTGCCGTACACAGTGCAAATTGCACTCGCATCTGTTCCCAGCAAGTACAGTGTATTGGACTGAAGATGAGCTACTGTTCTTGTCAGTTTCCTACTCAGAGTTGAACTAGATATGGCCCGTGTGTGTAGAAAGCACAGATCTTTTGTTCTGAGCAAGCTCTCTGTTCTGACCCTATAGGAAACACAGTAGAGTAGAAGAGTGCTCTTTTCTAAAAAGCACAGTGTGTTTCTTGTAAGGCAAGCTAGCGTTTGTTTCCCAGTCCTAAATGGAGTTGAATCACATGCAGTTTTTGGTCCTACGCGCAAGAGCTGTTTTCTGGTAAGGAAAGTCACTATTGCGCTCCCATTGCCAAACACAGTGCAAATAGCACTCGCATCTGTTCCCAGCAAGTACAGTGTATTGGATTGAAGAGGAGCTACTGTTCTTGTCAGTTTCCTAAGCAGAATTGAACTTGATATAGCCATTTGTTTAGGAAGTACAGTTCTTTTGTTCTGAGCAAGCTCACTGTACTGGCCCTATAGGAAACACAGTAGAGTAGAAGACAGCTCTTTTCTCAAAAGCAGAGTGTGTTTCTTGTAAGGTGAGCTAGCGTTTGTTTCCCAGTCCTAAATGGAGTTGAATCACATGCAGTTTTTGGTCCTATGAGCAAGAGTTGTTTTCTGGTAAGGAAAGTCACTATTGCGCTCCCATTGACATACACAGTGCAAATAGCACTTGCGTCTGTTCCCAGCAAGTACAGTGTATTGGACTGAAGAGGAGCTACTGTTCTTGAAAGTTTCCTAAGCGGAGTTGAACTAGATATGGGCCGTGTGCGTAGGAAGCACAGTTCTTTGTTCTGAGCAAGCTCACTGTTCGGAACAAATAGGACACATAGTAGAGAACAAGAGTGCTCTTTTCTCAAAAGCAGAGTGTGTTTCTTGTAAGGCTGGGTATTGTTTGTTTCCCAGTCAGAAACGGAGTTGAATCTCATGCAGTTTCTGGTCCTACGAGCAAGAGTTGTTTTCTGGTAAGGAAAGTCACTATTGTGCTCCTTTTGCCATACACAGTACAAATAGCACTAGCGTCTGTTCCCAGCATGTACAGTGTATTGGACTGAAGAGGATCTACTGTTCTTGTCAGTTTCCTAAGCAGAGTTGAACTAGATATGGCCCGTGTGTGTAGGAAGCACAGTTCTTTTGTTCTGAGCAAGCTCACTGTTCTGGCCCTATAGGAAACACAGTAGAGTAGATGTGTGCCCTATTCTCAAAAGCAGAGTGTGTTTCTTGTAAGGCGAGCTAGCGTTTGCTTCCCAGTCCTAAATGGATTTGAATCACATGCAGTTTCTGGTCCTACAAGCAAAAGTTTTTTCTGGTAAGAAAAATGACTATTGCGCTCCCATTGTCATACACAGTGCAAATAGCACTTGTGTCTGTTCCCAGCAAGTATAGTGTATTGGACTGAAGAGGAGCTACTCTTCTTGTCAGTTTCCTAATCAGAGTTGAACTAGATATGACCCGTGTGTGTAGGAAGCACATTTCATTTGTTCTGAGCAAGCTCACTGTTTTGACCCCATAGGAAACACAGTAGAGTAGGTGTGTGCCCTATTCTCAAAAGCAGAGTGTGTTTCTTGTAAGGCGAGCTGGCATTTGTTTCCCAATTTCAAATGGAGTTGAATCACATGCAGTTTCTGGTCCTACGAGCAAGAGTTGTTTTCTGGTAAGAAGAGTCACTATTGTGCTCCCATTGCCATACACAGTACAAATAGCACTCGCTTCTGTTTCCAGCAAGTACAGTATATTGGTCTGAAGAGGAGCTACTGTTCTTGTCAGTTTCCTAAACAGAGTTGAACTAGATATGACCCATGTGTAGGAAGCACAGTTCTTTTGTTCTGAGCAAGCTCACTGTTTGGAACCCACAGGAAGCACAGTAGAGGAGATGTGTGCCCTATTCTCAAAAGCAGAGTGTGTTTCTTGTAAGGCGAGCTGACGTTTGTTTCCCAATCCTAAATGGAGTTGAATCACATGCAGTTTCTGGTCCTATGAGCATGAGTTGTTTTCTGGTAAAAAGAGTCACTATTGCGCTCCCATTGCCATACACAGTCCAAATAGCACTCGTGTATGTTTCCAGCAAGTACAGTTTATTGGTCTGAAGAGGAGCTACAGTTCTTGTCAGTTTCCTAAGCAGAGTGGAACTAGATATGGCCCGTGTGTGTAGGAAGCACAGTTCTTTTGTTCTCAGCAAGCTCACTGTTCGGACCACATAGAAAAAACAGTAGAGTAGTAGAGTGCTCTTTTCTCAAAAGCGGAGTGTGTTTCTTGTAAGACGAGCTAGCGTTTGTTTCCCAATCCTAAATGGAGTTGAATCACATGCAGATTCTGGTCCTACGAGCAAGAGTTGTTTTCTGGTAAGAAGAGTCACAATTGTGCTCCCATTGCCATACACAGTGCAAATAGCCCTCGCGTCTGTTCCCAGCAAGTACAGTGTATTTGACTGAAGAGGAGCTACTGTTTTTGTCAGTTTCCTAAGCAGAGTTGAACTAGATATGGCCCATGTGTGTAGGAAGCACAGTTCTTTGTTCTGAGCAAGCTCACTGTTCTGGCCCTATAGGACACACAGTAGAGTAGAAGAGTGCTCTTTCCTCAAAAGCAGAGTGTGTTTCTTGTAAGGCGAGCTAGAGTTTTTTTCCCAGTCCTAAATGGAGTTGAATAAAAAGCAGTTTTTGGTACTACAAGCAAGAGTTGTTTTCTGGTAAAGAAGAGTCACTATTGCGCTCACATTGCCATACACTGTACAAATAGCACTTGCGTCTGTTCCCAGCAAGTACAGTGTATTGGACTGAAGAGGAGCTACTGTTCTTGTCAGTTTCCTAAGCAGAGTTGAACTAGATATGGCCTGTGTATGTAGGAAGCACAGTTCTTTTGTTCTGAGCAAGCTCACTGTTCGAACCCCATAGGAAACACAGTAGAGTAGAAGAGTGCTCTTTTCTCAATAGCAGTGTGTGTTTTTGTAAGGCGAGCTAGCGTTTGTTTCCCAGTCCTAACTGGAGTTGAATCAAATGCAGTTTTTGGTCCTACGAGCAAGAGTTGTTTTGTGGTAAGAAGAGTCACTATTGCGCTCCCATTGCCATACAGAGTGCAAATAGCACTCACGTCTGTTCCCAGTAAGTACAGTGTATTGGACTGAAGAGGAGCTACTGTTCTCATCAGTTTCCAAAGAAGAGTTGAACTAGATATGGCCTGTGTGTGTAGGAAGCACAGTTCTTTTGTTCTGAGCAAGCTCACAGTTCTCGCCCTATAGGAAACACTGTAGAGTAGAAGAGTGTTCTATTCTGAAAAGCAGAGTGTGTTTCTTGTAAGGCGAGCTAGCGTTTGTTTCCCAATCCTAAATGGAGTTGAATCACATGCAGTTTCTGGTCTTACGAGCAAGAGTTTTTTTCTGGTAAGAAGAGTCACTATTGCGCTCCCATTGCCATTCACAGTACAAATAGCACTCGCGTATGTTTTCAGCAAGTACAGTGTATTGGTCTGAAGAGGAGCTACTGTTCTTGTCAGTTTCCTAAGCAGAGTTGAACTAGATATGGCCCGTGTGTGTAGGAAGCACAGTTCTTTTGTACTCAGCTAGCTCACTGTTCTGGCCCTATAGGAAACACAGTAAAGTAGAAGAGTGCTCTTTCCTCAAAAGCAGAGTGTGTTTCTTGTAAGGCGAGCTAGCGTTTTTTTCCCAGTCCTAAATGGAGTTGAATCACATGCAGTTTCATGTCCTACGAGCAAGAGTTGTTTTCTGGTAAGGAAAGTCACTATTGCGCTCCCATTGCCATACACAGTGCAAATAGCACTCTCGTCTGTTCCCAGCAAGTACAGTGTATTGGACTGAAGAGGAGCTACTGTTCTTGTCAGTTTCCTAAGCAGAGTTGAACTAGATATGACCCGTGTGTGTCAGAAGCAAAATTCTTTTGTTCTGAGCAAGCTCACTGTTCTGGCCCTATAGGAAACACAGTAGAGTAGAAGAGTACTCTTTTTTCAAAACAGAGTGTGTTTTTTGTAAGGCGAGCTAGCGTTTGTTTCCCCGTCCTAAATGGATTTGAATCACATGCAGTTTCTGGTCCTAGAAGCAAGAGTTTTTTCTGGTAAGAAAAGTCACTATTGTGCTCCCATTGTCATACAAAGTGCAAATAGCACTGGCGTCTGTTCCCAGCAAGTACAGTGTATTGGACTGAAGAGGAGCTACTGTTCTTGTCAGTTTCCTAAGCAGAATTGAACTAGATATGGCCCGTGTGTGTAGGAAGCACAGTTCTTTTGTTCTGAGCAAGCTCACTGTTTGGACCCCATAGGAAACACAGTAGAGTAGATGTGTGCCCTATTCTCAAAAGCAGAGTGTGTTTCTTGTAAGGCGAGCTAGCGTTTGCTTCCCAGTCCTAAATGGATTTGAATCACATGCAGTTTCTGGTCCTACAAGCAAAAGTTTTTTCTGGTAAGAAAAGTGACTATTGCGCTCCCATTGTCATACACAGTGCAAATAGCACTTGTGTCTGTTCCCAGCAAGTATAGTGTATTGGACTGAAGAGGAGCTACTCTTCTTGTCAGTTTCCTAATCAGAGTTGAACTAGATATGACCCGTGTGTGTAGGAAACCCATTTCATTTGTTCTGAGCAAGCTCACTGTTTTGACCCCATAGGAAACACAGTAGAGTAGGTGTGTGCCCTATTCTCAAAAGCAGAGTGTGTTTCTTGTAAGGCGAGCTGGCATTTGTTTCCCAATTTCAAATGGAGTTGAATCACATGCAGTTTCTGGTCCTACGAGCAAGAGTTGTTTTCTGGTAAGAAGAGTCACTATTGTGCTCCCATTGCCATACACAGTACAAATAGCACTCGCGTCTGTTTCCAGCAAGTACAGTATATTGGTCTGAAGAGGAGCTACTGTTCTTGTCAGTTTCCTAAACAGAGTTGAACTAGATATGACCCATGTGTAGGAAGCACAGTTCTTTTGTTCTGAGCAAGCTCACTGTTTGGAACCCACAGGAAGCACAGTAGAGGAGATGTGTGCCCTATTCTCAAAAGCAGAGTGTGTTTCTTGTAAGGCGAGCTGACGTTTGTTTCCCAATCCTAAATGGAGTTGAATCACATGCAGTTTCTGGTCCTATGAGCATGAGTTGTTTTCTGGTAAAAAGAGTCACTATTGCGCTCCCATTGCCATACACAGTCCAAATAGCACTCGTGTATGTTTCCAGCAAGTACAGTTTATTGGTCTGAAGAGGAGCTACAGTTCTTGTCAGTTTCCTAAGCAGAGTGGAACTAGATATGGCCCGTGTGTGTAGGAAGCACAGTTCTTTTGTTCTCAGCAAGCTCACTGTTCGGACCACATAGAAAAAACAGTAGAGTAGTAGAGTGCTCTTTTCTCAAAAGCGGAGTGTGTTTCTTGTAAGACGAGCTAGCGTTTGTTTCCCAATCCTAAATGGAGTTGAATCTCATGCAGATTCTGGTCCTACGAGCAAGAGTTGTTTTCTGGTAAGAAGAGTCACAATTGTGCTCCCATTGCCATACACAGTGCAAATAGCCCTCGCGTCTGTTCCCAGCAAGTACAGTGTATTTGACTGAAGAGGAGCTACTGTTTTTGTCAGTTTCCTAAGCAGAGTTGAACTAGATATGGCCCATGTGTGTAGGAAGCACAGTTCTTTGTTCTGAGCAAGCTCACTGTTCTGGCCCTATAGGACACACAGTAGAGTAGAAGAGTGCTCTTTCCTCAAAAGCAGAGTGTGTTTCTTGTAAGGCGAGCTAGCGTTTGTTTCCCAGTCCTAAATGGAGTTGAATAAAAAGCAGTTTTTGGTACTACGAGCAAGAGTTGTTTTCTGGTAAAGAAGAGTCACTATTGCGCTCACATTGCCATACACTGTACAAATAGCACTTGCGTCTGTTCCCAGCAAGTACAGTGTATTGGACTGAAGAGGAGCTACTGTTCTTGTCAGTTTCCTAAGCAGAGTTGAACTAGATATGGCCTGTGTATGTAGGAAGCACAGTTCTTTTGTTCTGAGCAAGCTCACTGTTCGAACCCCATAGGAAACACAGTAGAGTAGAAGAGTGCTCTTTTCTCAATAGCAGTGTGTGTTTTTGTAAGGCGAGCTAGCGTTTGTTTCCCAGTCCTAACTGGAGTTGAATCAAATGCAGTTTTTGGTCCTACGAGCAAGAGTTGTTTTGTGGTAAGAAGAGTCACTATTGCGCTCCCATTGCCATACAGAGTGCAAATAGCACTCACGTCTGTTCCCAGTAAGTACAGTGTATTGGAATGAAGAGGAGCTACTGTTCTCATCAGTTTCCAAAGAAGAGTTGAACTAGATATGGCCCGTGTGTGTAGGAAGCACAGTTCTTTTGTTCTGAGCAAGCTCACAGTTCTCGCCCTATAGGAAACACTGTAGAGTAGAAAAGGGCTCTTTTCTCAAAAGCAGAGTGTGTTTGTTCTAAGGCGAGCTAGCGTTTGTTTCTCAGTCCTAAATGGAGTTGAATCAAATGCTGTTTTTGGTCCTACGAGCAAGAGTTGTTTTCTGGTAAGAAGAGTCAGTATTGCGCTCCCATTGCCATACACAGTACATATAGCACTCGCGTTTGTTTAACGCACATACAGTGTATTGGTCTGAAGAGGAGCTACGGTTCTTGTCAGTTTCCTAAGCAGAGTTGAACTAGATATGGCCCGTGTGTGTAGGAAGCACACTTCTTTTGTTCTGACCAAGCTCACTTTTGACCCCACAGGAAACACAGTAGAGTAGAAGAGTGCTCTTTTCTCAAAAGCAGAGTGTGTTTCTTGTAAGGCGAGCTAGTGTTTGTTTCCAAGTTCTAAATGGAGTTGAATCACATGCAGTTTTTGGTCCTACATGCAAGAGTTGTTTTCTGGTAAGGAAAGTCACTATTGCGCTCCTATTGCCATACACAGTGCAAATAGCACTCGCATCTGTTCCCAGCAAGTACAGTGTATTGGGCTGAAGAGGAGCTAATGTTCTTGTCATTTTCCTAAGCAGAGTTGAATTAGATATGGAGCGAGTGTTTAGGAAGCACCGTTCTTTTGTTCTCAGCAAGCACACAGTTCGGACCCCATAGAAATCACAGTAGAATTGAAGAGTGTACTTTACACAAGAAGAAGAGTGTGTTTCTTGTAAGGCGAGCTAGCGTTTGTTTCCCAGTCCTAAATGGAGTTGAATCACATGCAGTTTCTGGTCCTACAAGCAAGAGTTGTTTTCTGGTAAGAAGAGTAACTATTGCGCTCCCATTGCTGTACACAGTGCAAATAGCACTCGCGTATGTTCCCAGCAAGTGCAGTGTATTAGACTGAAGAGGAGCTACTGTTCTCGTCAGTTTCCTAAGCAGAGTTGAACTAGATATGGCCCGTGTGTGTAGGAAGCACAGTTCTTTTGTTCTGAGCAAGCTCACTGTTCTGGCCCTATAGGAAACACAGTAGAGTAGAAGAGTGCTCTTTTCTCAAAAGCAGAGTGTGTTTCTTGTAAGGCGAGGTAGCGTTTGTTTCCCAGTTCTAAATGGAGTTGAATCACATGCAGTTTCAGGTCCTACGAGCAAGAGTTTTTTCTGGTAAGAAGAGTCACTATTGTGCTCCCCTTGTCATACACATCGCAAATAGCACTGGCTTCTGTTCTCAGCATGTACAGTGTATTTGACTGAAGAGGATCTACTGTTCTTGTCAGGTTCCTAAGCAGAGTTGAACTAGATATGGCCCATGTGTGTAGGAAGCACAGTTCTTTTGTACTCAGCAAGCTCACTGTTCTGGCCCTATAGGAAACACAGTAGAGTAGAAGAGTGCTCTTTCCTCAAAAGCAGAGTGTGTTTCTTGTAAGTCGAGCTAGCGTTTGTTTCCCAGTCCTACATGTAGTTGAATCACATGCAGTTTCTGGTCCTACGAGCAAGAGTTGTTTTCTGGTAAGGAAAGTCACTATTGCGCTCCCATTGCCATACACAGTGCAAATAGCACTGCCCTCTGTTCCCAGTAAGTACAGTGTATTGGACTGAAGAGGAGCTACTGTTCTCGTCAGTTTCCTAAGCAGAGTTGAAAGATATGGACCGTGTGTGTAGGAAGCACAGTTCTTTTGTTCTGAGCAAGCTCACTGTTCGGACCCCATAGGAAACACAGTAGAATAGAAGAGTGCTCTTTTCTCAAAAGCAGAGTGTGTTTCTTGTAAGGCGAGCTAGCGTTTGTTTCCCAGTCCTAAATGGAGTTGAATCAAAAGCAGTTTTTGGTACTACGAGCAAGAGTTGTTTTCTGGTAAAGAAGAGTCACTATTGCGCTCCCATTGCCATACACTGTACAAATAGCACTCGCGTCTGTTCCCAGCAAGTACAGTGTATTGGACTGAAGAGGATCTACTGTTCTTGTCAGTTTCCTAAGCAGAGTTGAACTAGATATGGCCTGTGTATGTAGGAAGCACAGTTCTTTTGTTCTGAGCAAGCTCACTGTTCGAACCCCATAGGAAACACAGTAGAGTAGAAGAGTGCTCTTTTCTCAATAGCAGAGTGTGTTTTTGTAAGGCGAGCTAGCGTTTGTTTCCCAGTCCTAACTGGAGTTGAATCAAATGCAGTTTTTGGTCCTACGAGCAAGAGTTGTTTTGTGGTAAGAAGAGTCACTATTGCGCTCCCATTGCCATACAGAGTGCAAATAGCACTCACGTCTGTTCCCAGTAAGTACAGTGTATTGGACTGAAGAGGAGCTACTGTTCTCATCAGTTTCCAAAGAAGAGTTGAACTAGATATGGCCCGTGTGTGTAGGAAGCACAGTTCTTTTGTACTCAGCTAGCTCACTGTTCTGGCCCTATAGGAAACACAGTAGAGTAGAAGAGTGCTCTTTCCTCAAAAGCAGAGTGTGTTTCTTGTAAGGCGAGCTAGCGTTTGTTTCCCAGTCCTAAATGGAGTTGAATCACATGCAGTTTCATGTCCTACGAGCAAGAGTTGTTTTCTGGTAAGGAAAGTCACTATTGCGCTCCCATTGCCATACACAGTGCAAATAGCACTCGCGTCTGTTCCCAGTAAGTACAGTGTATTGGACTGAAGAGGAGCTACTGTTCTTGTCAGTTTCCTAAGCAGAGTTGAACTAGATATGACCCGTGTGTGTAGGAAGCAAAATTCTTTTGTTCTGAGCAAACTCACTGTTTGGATCAAATAGGAAACACAGTAGAGAAGATGTGTGCCCTATTCTCAAAAGCAGAGCGTGTTTCTTGTAAGGCGAGCTAGCGTTTGTTTCCCAATCCTAAATGGAATTGAATCACATGCAGTTTCTGGTCCTAGGAGCAAGAGTTGTTTTGTGGTAAGAAGAGTCACTATTCCGCTCCCATTGTCATACACAGGGCAAATAGCACTGGCGTCTGTTTCCAGTAAGTACAGTGTATTGGATTGAAGAGGATCTACTGTTCTTGTCAGTTTCCTAAGGAGAATTGAACTAGATATGGCCCGTGTGCAGGAAGCACAGTTCTTTTGTTCTGAGCAAGCTCACTGTTCTGGCCCTATAGGAAACACAGTAGAGTAGAAAAGGGCTCTTTTCTCAAAAGCAGAGTGTGTTTCTTCTAAGGCGAGCTAGCGTTTGTTTCTCAGTCCTAAATGGAGTTGAATCAAATGCAGTTTTTGGTCCTACGAGCAAGAGTTGTTTTCTGGTAAGAAGAGTCAGTATTGCGCTCCCATTGCCATACACAGTACATATAGCACTCGCGTTTGTTTAACGCACATACAGTGTATTGGTCTTAAGAGGAGCTACGGTTCTTGTCAGTTTCCTAAGCAGAGTTGAACTAGATATGGCCCGTGTGTGTAGGAAGCACACTTCTTTTGTTCTGACCAAGCTCACTTTTGACCCCACAGGAAACACAGTAGAGTAGAAGAGTGCTCTTTTCTCAAAAGCAGAGTGTGTTTCTTGTAAGGCGAGCTAGCGTTTGTTTCCCAGTCCTAAATGGAGTTGAATCACATGCAGTTTCTGGTCCTACAAGCAAGAGTTGTTTTCTGGTAAGAAGAGTAACTATTGCGCTCCCATTGCTGTACACAGTGCAAATAGCACTCGCGTATGTTCCCAGCAAGTGCAGTGTATTAGACTGAAGAGGAGCTACTGTTCTCGTCAGTTTCCTAAGCAGAGTTGAACTAGATATGGCCCGTGTGTGTAGGAAGCACAGTTCTTTTGTTCTGAGCAAGCTCACTGTTCGAACCCCATAGGAAACACAGTAGAGTAGAAGAGTGCTCTTTTCTCAAAAGCAGAGTGTGTTTCTTGTAAGGCGAGCTAGCGTTTGTTTCCCAGTCCTAAATGGACTTGAAGTACACATGCAGTTTCTAGTCCTACGAGCAAGAGTGGTTTTCTGGTTAGAAGAGTCACTATTGCGCTCCCTTTGCCATACACAGGGCAAATAGCACTGGCGTCTGTTCCCAGCATGTACAGTGTATTCGACTGAAGAGGATCTACTGTTCTTGTCAGGTTCCTAAGCAGAGTTGAACTAGATATGGCTCGTGTGGGTAGGAAGCCCAGTTTTTTTGTTCTCAGCAAGCTCACTGTTCTGGCCCAAGAGGAAACACAGTAGAGTAGAAGAGTGCTCTTTCCTCAAAAGCAGAGTGTGTTTCTTGTAAGGCAAGCTAGCGTTTGTTTCCCAGTCCTAAATGGAGTTGAATCACATGCAGTTTCTGGTCCTACGAGCAAGAGTTTTTTCTGGTAAGGAAAGTCACTATTGTGCTCCCATTGCCATACACAGTGCAAATAGCACTCACGTCTGTTCCCAGCAATTAGAGTGTATTGGGCTGAAGAGGAGCTATTGTTCTTGTCAGTTTCCTAAGCAGAGTTGAACTAGATATGACCCGTGTGAGTAGGAAGCACAGTTCTTTTGTTCTGAGCAAGCTCACTGTTTGGACCCCATAGGAAAGACAGTAGAGTAGATGTGTGCCCTATTCTCCAAAGCAGAGCGTGTTTCTTGTAAGGCGAGCTAGCGTTAGTTTCCCAGTCCTAACTGGAGTTGAATCAAATGCAGTTTTTGGTACTACGAGCAAGAGTTGTTTTCTGGTAAGAAGAGTCACTTTGCGTTCCCATTGCCATACACAGTGCAAATAGCACTCGCGTCTGTTCCCAGTAAGTACAGTGTATTGGACTGAAGAGGAGCTACTGTTCTCATCAGTTTCCTAAGCAGAGTTGAACTAGATATGGCCCGTGTGTGTAGGAAGCACAGTTCTTTTGTTCTGAGCAAGCTCACTTTTCGGACACCATAGGAAACACAGTAGAATAGATGAGTGCTCTTTTCTCAAAAGCAGAGTATGTTTCTTGTAAGGCGAGCTAGCGTTTGTTTCCCAGTCCTAAATGGAGTTGAATCACATGCAGTTCCTGGTCCTACGAGCAAGAGTTGTTTTCTGGTAAGAAGAGTCACTATTGTGCTCACATTGTCATACACAGGGCAAATAGCACTGGTGTCTGTTCCCAGCATGTGCAGTGTATTTGACGGAAGAGGGTATACTGTTCTTGTCAGTTTCCTAAGCTGAATTGAACTAGATATGTCTGTGTGTGTAGGAAGCACACTTCTTTTGTTGTGTGCAAGCTCACTGTGCTGGCCCTACAGGAAACACAGTAGAGTAGAAGAGTGCTCTTTTCTCAAAGCAGAGTGTGTTTCTTGTAACGTGAGCTAGCATTTATTTCCCAGTTCTAAATGGAGTTGAATCACATGAAGTTTTTGGTCCTATGAGCAAGAGTTGGTTTCTAGTAATGAATGTCACTATTGTGCTTCATTGCCATACACAGTGCAAATTGCACTCGCGTCTGTTCTCAGCATATACAGTGTATTGGACTGAAGAAGAGCTACTTTTCTTCTCAGTTACCTAAGCAGAGTTGAACTTGATATGGCCCGTGTATGTAGGAAGTACAGTTCTTTTGTTCTGAGCAAACTCACTGTTCTGGCCATATAGGAAACACAGTAGAGTAGAAGAGTGCTCTTTTCTCTAAAAGCAGAGTGTGTTTCTTGTAAGGCGAGCTAGCGTTTGGTTACCAGTCCTAAATGGAGTTGAATCACATGCAGTTTCTGGTCATACGAGCAAGAGTTGTTTTCTGGTAAGAAGAGTCACTATTGCACTCCCATTTTCACACACAGGGCAAATAGCACTGGCGTCTGTTGCCAGCATGTACAGTGTATTGGACTGAATAGGTTCTACTGTTCTTGTCAGTTTCCTAAGCAGAATTGAACAAGATATGGCCTGTGTGTGTAGAAGCACAGTTCTTTGTTCTGAGCAAGCTCACTGTTCTGGCCCTATAGGAAACACAGTAGAGTAGAAGAGTGCTCTTTTCTCAAAAACAGAGTTTCTTGTAAGGCGAGCTAGCGTTTGTTTCCCAGTCCTAAATGGAGTTGAGTCACATGCAGTTTTTGGTCCTACGAGCAAGAGTAGTTTTCTGGTAAGAAGAGTCACTATTGGGCTCCGATTGCCATACACAGTACAAACAGCACTCGCGTCTGTTCCCAGCATGTACAGTGTATTGGACTGAAGAGGGTCTACTGTTCTTTTCAGTTCCTAAGCAGAGTTGAACTAGATATTGCCCGTGTGTGTAGGAAGCACAGTTCTTTTGTACTCAGCAAGCTCACTGTTCTGGCACTATAGGAAACACAGTAGAGTAGAAGAGTGCCCTATTCTCAAAAGCAGAGCATGTTTCTTGTAAGGCGAGCTAGCGTTTGTTTCCCAGTCCTAAGTGGATTGATTCAAATGCAGTTTCTGGTCCTAAGAGCAAGAGTTGTTTTCTGGCAAGAAGAGTCACTATTGTTCC